>NC_052172.1:7816145-7977197 GCF_902713615.1 Scyliorhinus canicula
ATTCTCCCCGAGTGCTATATCCAGCCGCCTCTGAATATATTCAAAGTTTTAGCATCAACTACTTCCTGTGGCAATGAATTCCACAGGCTCGCCACTCTTTGTGTGAAGAAGTGTCTCCTTATCTCTGTCCGAAATGGTTTACCCTGAATCCACAGGGTGTGGCCCCTCGTTCTGAGTTAACCACACTCTGCAGTTTCTTGCGACCTTGGGCCGAGCAGTTGCCGCACCAGGCTGTAATACAGCCGGATAGGATGCTCTCGATCGCACATTTGTAGACGTTTGTGAGAGTTGATGCAAACATGCCGAATTTCTTTAGCTTCCGTGGAAGTAGAGACGATGTTGGGCTTTCTTGACTGTTGCATCAACGTGAGTGGGCCAGGACAGACTGTTGGTGATGGTGACCCCCAGGAACTTAAAGCTATCGACCATCTCCACTTCGGAGCCATTGATGTAGACAGAGGGCTGCGTCGTACTACGCTTCCTGAAGTCAATGATCAGTTCCTTGGTCTTTCTGATGTTTAGAGCGAGGTTGTTTTCGCGACACCATGCAACCAATTGATCTATCTCCCTTCTGTGGTCTGATTTGTCGTTTGAGATGCGACCCACTACAGTCGTATCATCTGCAAACATAGATTGAGTTGGAGTTGAATCTTGCCACACAGTCGTGTCTGTATAGGGAGTACAGTAGAGGACTGAGCACACATCCTTGCGGGGCCCTGGTGTTAAGGACTATTGTGGAGGAGATTTTGTTGCCGATCCTGACAGATTGCAGGCTGTTGATGAGGCAATCAAGGGTCCAGCTGCACAGGGAGGGGTCAAATCCAAGGATGCAGAGTTTGGTTATTGTGGTGAATGTGATTCACACTATATATAGTTGCCAATATCACTCCATGTATATATGTTCGTTACCTACCCGTTGTAAGTGCAGTTGCACTATCCGACCACCAGGGGGAGTCGCTCTGGGAGTACGCGAGAGTTTGTACTGGGCTCCTCCCTTGGCTTCGCCCAGGACTCCTCCCCCTGGGGACCGATGTATAAAGATCAGTGCCTTAGAGCCAGCCTGCCAGTTCACCTGAAGTTCAACGACGAATAGGCTGGCTCTATTGTAAGTGTATTAAAGCATCTGTTCAGATCCAACTACACGTGTTCGCTGAACATTTTTTAACCCAGAGTGTTGTTGGGGTCCAGAACTCACTGTCTGATAAGGTGGCCCAGGCTGAAACCGCCAATTCATTTAAAAGGTGTCTGGATGTGCACCAGAACCTTCAGTGGCCTCTTTCTGTGCTGTAAACGTCCTATGATTTCTACATCCTTAATTATCTCTTGGCAAATAATGAACGATGAACGTCTTAATTGCACAAATTAGTTGCTGATATTATGAAAATAAAATACCATTTGACAAGAGATTTATTTGCTGGAATGTGTACATATTTACCATACAAAATGTGTTAACTGCTGACTATTTATGTGCAAAATCTATCTGTTGCGCAGTTAAAGTTTGGAAAATGCACACAGCCCTCGAGAGTGCCTGAATTTACAATTTTGCTTTTTACTTACGAAATGTACGGTAACATTGTGGATAGCACAATCGCTTCACAGCTCCAGGGTCCCAGGTTCGATTCCGGCTTGGGTCACTGCCTGTGCGGAGTCTGCACATCCTCCCCGTGTGTGCGTGGGTTTCCTCCGGGTGCTCCGGTTTCCTCCCACAGTCCAAAGATGTGCAGGTTAGGTGGATTGGCCATGCTAAATTGCCCTTAGTGTCCAAAATTGCCCTTAGTGTTGGGTGGGGTTACTGGGTTACGGGGATAGGGTGGAGGTGTTAACCTTGGGTAGGGTGCTCTTTCCAGGAGCCGGTGCAGACTCGATGGGCCGAATGGCCTCCCTCTGCACTGTAAATTCTATGTAAAAAAAAAGGAGACGCAAAACAGCATAATCTAGTTCAATGTTCTGATGATATTTCTTCTGGGTTTCGCTTGCTCCCAAAACTAGAGATTATTCCTGGAGACCCCAAGCTGGTTGTGGGTCGAGTTTAAAATCCGTGAACACATGGGGCACTGGGAGGTCAACGCTGACAACTGCTCGTAAGATTAGCGAAGTGAGCCAGCTGTCTGCCGGGTGCCAGCTCTTTGTTGGTTAAGCTGGTATGCACATTATGGGGCAGCAGAACCTAGGGGGCAAGGATGTGGCCAATATGGAAGGTTGGAGAGCAGTGACCTTTAAAACTGAGATGAGGAGGAATTTCTTCAGCCAGAGGGTGGTGAATCTGTGAAACTCTTTGCCGCAGACGGCTGTGGAGGCCAAATCACTGAGTGTCTTTAAGACAGAGATAGATAGGTTCTTGATTAATGAGGGGATATGGGGTTATGGGGAGAAGACCCATATCGGCCATGATTTGAATGGCGGAGCAGACTCGATGGGCCGAGTGGCCTAATTCTGCTCCTGTGCCTTATGACCTCTACGAGGGTGTAACCTGTGGCTTGGATTGGAGGCGAGTCGGCGCTGCAAGTAACAGAAATCATTTTTTAAATAAATTAAGAGTACCCAATTATTTATTTTGTGTCCAATTCAGGGGCAATTTAGCATGGCCAATCCACCTAATCCGAACATCTTTGGGCTGTGGGGGCAAAACCCATGCAAACTCACAAGAACAGTGACCCAGGGCTGGGATTCGAACCCAAGTCCTCAGCCCCATAGTCCCTGCACTAACCACTGCGCCACGCGCCCCCCAAGTAACAGCAATCATAACCTTGCATGTTTTCATGCCCTGACACCAGACTTTCACCTTCAAAGGTGTCTGAGGAGCTGGATTTGCCAGTACCAAAGATGGTGAGCGGCTGGGTTACTTTTTTTGTGAGTGCGCCAGTATAAAAGATGGTGAGCGGCAGGGTTACTTTTTTTGAGAGTGCGCCAGTATGAAAGATGGTGGGTGGCTAGGGTTGCTTTTTTGGGAATGCGTGCCAGTATTAAAGATGCTGGCCCAATCCGAACCCATCTGCGCACGCGCAGCTCTCAACCGGCCGAGCTCTGGTGATTGACGCAGCGGGCAGCCAATGGGTAACGGGTCTGGCGGTGATGTCATGTGTCCCGCGGACCAATGAGGCTCGAGTGGGGCGGATCCGCCGGGTGAGAGCGGGAAGATGGCGGCGCCGCTCAACCAGCAGCAACAACAGCTGGCGGCCCAGGCCCAGGCCCAGTCCCAACAGCTGGTTCAGGCCCAGCAGCTGGCCGCAGCCCAGGCCCAGGCCGGTCAGCCGGCGCTCCCGCAGCAGCAGCAACAGGCCCAGCAACAGGACGACCCAGTGGCCAAATTCAAACTACTGATCCCTCAGCTGAAGGACTCTCTGCAGGTAACGGCCTGGCAGGGTCAGTGGGCCACCTGTGGCCAGTGGTCAAAGTGACCCATGGCCTTCTGTGGCCAATGGTCAGTGTGATCCATGGCCATCTGTGGCCAATGGTCAGTGTGATCCATGGCCATCAGTGATCAGTGTGATCCATGACCTTCTGTGGCCAATGTGCTCCATGGCCATCTGTCGCCAATGGTCAATGTGATCCATGGCCATCTGTGGCCAATGGTCAGTGTGATCCATGGCCATCTGTGGCCAATTGTCAGTGTGATTCATGGCCATCTGTGGCCAATGGTCAATGTGATCCATGGCCATCTGTGGCCAATGGTCAATGTGATCCGTGGCCAATGGTCAATGTGATCCATGCCCACCTGTGGCCAATGGTCAATGTGATCCATGGACATCTGGGGTCAATGGTCAATGTGATCCATGGCCATCTGTGGCCAATGGTCAATGTGATCCATGGCCATCTGTGGCCAATGGTCAATGTGATCCATGGCCATCGATGTCCAATGGTCAATGCGATCCATGTCCATCTGTTGTCAATGATGATCAATGTGATCCATGGCCACCTGTGGCCAATGGTCAATGTGATCCATGGCCATCTGTTGTCAATGGTGATCAATGTGTTCCATGGCCATATGTGGTCAATGGTGATCAATGTGACCCTTGGCCATCTGGGGTTAATGTGGTCAATGTGATCCATGTCATCTGGGGTCAATGGTCAATAGGCTCCATGGCCATCTGGGTCAATGTGATCCATGGCCATCTGGGATCAATGGTGACCAATGTGATCCATGGTCATCTGTGGTCAATGGTGATCAATGTGATCCATGATCATCTGGGGTCAATGGGGACCAATGTGATCCATGGTCATCTGGGGTCAATGGGGATCAGTGTGATCCGTGGCCATATGTGGTCAATGGTGATCAATGTGATCCATGGCCATCTGGGGTTAATGGTCAATAGGATCCATGGCCATCTTGGTCAATGTGATCCATGGCCATCTGGGTCAATGTGATCCATGACCATCTGGGGTCAATGGTCAATGTGATCCATGGTCATCTGTGGTCAATGGTGATCCATGGTCATCTGGGGTCAATGGTCAGCAGGATCCATGGCCCTCTGGGTCAAGGTTCACTGTGATCCATGGCCATCTGGGGTCAATTGTCATAGTGATCCATAGTCACCTAGGGTTAATGACCAATATGATCCATGGTCATTGGGTCAATGGTCAATAGGATCCATGGCCACCTGATGGCCAAGTGTCGGCAGGTTTCACAGCTATCTGGGAGTTGAGGGTCAGTGGAATCCATGACCGTCTGAGGGGGGGGGGGGGCGGGGGGTCAAGTGCCAGTGGGACTCATGGCCATCTGGGGGTCAAGCATCAATGGGACCATGGCTGACTGGGAGGGTCATGGGCCGCTGGAACCCATGGCCACCCCAGATGGACATGGGTCCTCAATGAATCTTACCCAGGTGACCCTAGGCTGTCAGGTGGCTATGGATCCTGTTGACCATGGAGTTAGTGGGATGCATGGTCATCTGGCGTCAAGGGCTGGGTACCGCAGCACTCTTGGGTCAGGGGAATCAATGACCAAATCTAGTAGTTTTGAGTTGCTAGATCTGTTCTGAATCTGTCCCATTTAGAACAGTAGTAGTGCCATTTAACATGATGGAGGGTAGCCTTAATGTGGTGTTGGAACTTTGTCTCCAGTGGACTATGCAGTGGTTACCAAAGCTGTAATGGGCAGAGGCAGTGGCGCTGTTGTATTGTTACTGGACTAGTAATCCACAGACGCAGGGCGCGATCTGGGGACCACCACAGCATATAGTGAAATTTGAATCTGGAACTAAAAGTCTAATAATGACCATGAAACCATTGTCGATTGTTGTACAATCCCATCTGGTTCGATAATGTTCTTTGGGGAAGGAAATCTACCATCTTTACCCGGTCTGGCCTACATGTGACTCCAGACCCACAAAAACGTGGTTGACTCTCAGTTAGGGATGGGCAATAAATGCTGGTCGAGCAAGCGACGCTCACGTCCCATAAACTGCATTTTGAAAAGATGCATTTGTGGCGGGTACATTGGTGAGGACGAGGTAAAATAGGTTCATTCCCTCTACAGCTACTGCAGAGGAAGTCCTTCAGGACTCAGCCAGCTGGGTCTGTGGTAGTGCTACTGAGTCACTGTTAGACACCCACCCAGAATACGTTTGGTTTCCTTGCCACCCTCAGTGCTTCCTCCAAGTGCAGTAAGAAGTCTTACAACACCAGGTTAAAGTCCAACAGGTTTGTTTCAAACACGAGCTTTCGGAGTGCAGCTCCTTCCTCGGGTGAATGCGCTCCGAAAGCTCGTGTTTGAAACAAACCTGTTGGACTTTAACCTGGTGTTGTAAGACTTCTTACTGTGCTCACCCCAGTCCAACGCCGTCATCTCAACATCCTTCCTCCAAGTGATGTTCAACATGGAAGACGACTGATCAGTTGAGGTTTCCTTGCCCATGTTTGACTTGATACCATAAGATTTCATGGGGTCGAGGATTCCCCATGGCAACTCCCAACTGCGCTTCCACCTCTGCTGGGTCTCCTGTGCCAGTGGGATAGGACATACTCCGAGATCGTGATGGTGAAATCTGGGACATTGGCTGTAAGGTATGATTCTGTGAGCCACTGTCAGGCTGTTGCTTGACTGGTCTGTGGGACAGCTCTCCCAATTTTCATACAAGACCCCAGCAGTTCATAAAGTCGCCTTTGTAGGATTTACAGTGCTGATGTGTCTGCTGAGATCAGTGTTTTTAAAACTTTTGTTCCCGGGTCTCACATTTGCCAACTGGCTAACTGTTGGAACCCACGCCAGCCGACCTTCACCACACACACTACGTTCGCTTACCCTTTAATGCGAAAGGGGAGCCTGCTTAGTCCTCACGATCTCACACCAGGAGGAAAGGGCAAAGTGTATTATCAGGTACAGACTTCGACTAGTTCCTTTGTGCCATCCTCATCTATATGAGAACGGAAAATCCAACCTCAGACATGAGCGTCGTTGTGAAGGGCAATAGCAACAAAATGCTTGTTTTACTCAGCACTAGATACTCCTGGGAAAAGCTACTCCAGAATACTGACAGCCTCATGGGCTTTTGCCGTGTTTTTAACGTGGTATCACAGATCGGATACAGCAGCATAGTCTTTTAATTTCGAGTCAGCTCCAGGTGAATAACTGACTCTGGGGTCTCAACCTCAAAAGGAATTTTTCACCAATCCCTTCTCTTTCCAAAATCTGAAACTTCTCTCGTTTGCCAGTACTTCCCAGCATATAGTTCACATGGGCTTTGCATCCTTATCTGCACTGACACAATTGACGAAACCATAACCTCAAAAAAGCATCTTTATACTGATTTTTCCCAAGTTAAGTTCCTTCTTTGTAGGCTGTCAACCAGAGGCCCTGGAGCTCTGAACAGAACTTACACTTGCAATGCTCTGTCCTGCCCTGGACTCTCCTGTGAAACTCTCTCCAGCAGATCCGATTGTCAGATCCTGGCAGCGGCTACATTGTATTTGTGTCTCTGTCTGACTCTTACTTACAATAAAACGATTCATCTTCAGAGTCCTCATGTCAGCAGCTGGAAAATGGATGAAGCTCTCCTCCGCGATTTGGCTCCAAAAGCACGTACATACAGGCCGCTTGGCGTCACGTGTACGTGCAGGGCGCATGACCCCGCTCGCTACTGCCGCTTCTGGCCGGAAGACTGCCCACAGCTTCATTTCATTCTCATTTAAAAGGCAGCAGCAGCAGCTGCCATTCTCAATAGAAATTTCTGGTAGTGACCACTGTGCGCTTTTCCCGTGATCGGGGCCACTGCGGGAACGCTGCAACCGATCGCTCCCCAACCCTCCAGACACCCGCCAGTGACACACCCACGGGTCACGACCCGCACTTTGAAAAACCGTGTCCTAGATCCGTGCTGGATGGAGCGTCCGGTTTTAATCTTATTTGGTTTTTCTGCAATGGCTTTCTAGGACCGAAAGAAACGAGTGAACCAGATGGATTATTACACAGATCTGGTTGTTTCAGAATCCTCACTGACATTCTGGGGATTACTAAACTGGACCCAGCCGTATAAATACTGTGGCTGCAAGGGCAGCGGGGTGGCACAGTGGTTAGCACTGCCACCTCACGGCGCCGAGGTCCCAGGTTCGATCCCGGCTCTGGGTCACTGTTCGTGTGGAGTTTGCACATTCTCCCCGTGTCTGCGTGGGTTTCGCCCCCACAACCCAAAGATGTGCAGGCTAGGTGGATTGGCCATGCTAAATTGCCCCTTAATTGGAAAAAAAATGAATTGGGTACTTTAAATTTAGAAACAAAATAAATTAATGCTGTGGCTATCAGAGCAGTTCAGAGGCTGGGAATTCTGCGGTGAGTAACTCACCTCCTGACTCCCCAAAGCCTGTCCACCACCTACCAGACAGACACCAGTGAGGAGTGTGATGAAGAATGACACCATCCAAGAAAAAAACACTCCCACTTGATTGGCACCTCGTCCAGCGCCTTAAACCTCCACCGCCGACGAACAGTGTCAGCCGCCTTGTCACCATTGTGAGATATTATGGGTGGCACGGCAGCACAGTGGATAGCACTGTTTCTTCGCAGTGCCGGGGTCCCAGGTTCGATTCCCTGCTGGGTCACTGTGCGGAGTCTGCACGCTCTCCCCATGTCTGCGTGGGTTTCCTCCGGGTGCTCCGGTTTCCTCCCACAAGTCTCAAAAGACGTGCTTGTAAGGTGAAACAAAAGGGAAAATGCTGGAAAATCTCAGCAGGTCTGGCAGCATCTGTAGGGAGAGAAAAGAGCTAACGTTTCGAGTCCGATGACTCTGTCAAAGCTGTGACAAAGAGTCATCGGACTCGAAACGTTAGCTCTGTTCTCTCCCTACAGATGCTGCCAGACTTGCTGAGATTTTCCAGCATTTACCCTTACGTTTCAGATTCCAGCATCCGCAGTAATTTGCTTTTATCCAGTGCTTGTGACATGAATTGGATATTCTGAATTCTCCCTCAGTGTATCCGAACAGGCGCTGGAGTGTGGCAACTATGGGATTTTCACAGTAACTTCATTGCAGTGTTAATGAAAGCCTACTCGTGACACTCATAAAGAATATTATATATGGTTTTGAGGTTAGTCAGGTCAGCCATAGACATAGACATAGAACATACAGTACAGAAGGAGGCCATTCAGCCCATCGAGTCTGCACCGACCAGTTAAGCCCTCACTTCCACCCTATCCCAATAACCTCTCCTAACCTTTTTGGTCACTAAGGGCAATTTATCATTTTTTAAAAATAAATTTAGAGTACCCAATTCATTTCTTCCAATTATGGGACAATTTAGCATGGCCAATTCACCTAGCCTGCACACCTTTGGGTTGTGGGGGCGAAACCCACGCAGACATGGGCAGAATGTGCAAACTCCACACGGTGACCCAGGGCCGGGATCAAACCTGGGACCTCGGCGCCGTGAGGCAGCAGGGCTAGCCCACTGCGCCACCGTGCTAAGACTACTCTATTCCTGCATCCCTGCCCTTAGGGGCATTTTATCATGGCCAGTCCACCTAACCTGCACGTCTTTGGACTGTGGGAGGAAACCGGAGCACCCGGAGGAAACCCACGCAGACTCGGGGAGAATGTGCACAATCTGCACAGGCAGTGACCCAGTGGGACATCGAAACTGGGACCCTGACGCTGTGAAGCTATCCACTTGTGCTCCTATGCTGCTCATTGATCTTATTGAATGGAGCAGCAGGCTCGAGGGGCCGAGTGGCCTCCTTCTGCCCCTGATGCGTGTGTAACTTTGTGTTTACCTTCTAGAACCTCATGAGGATTGCAGCGCTGAACTTGTCCCAGAATACAACCATAGACAACGGACAGTGAGTATCATTTTCCTCAAATCAACAGGGCAGGCGAGCTTCCATCAGCTGTTAAAGCCCTCTGTTTAGGCCTTGCCTTCTCTTTGTACCTGTTAACATATGATCCAGCCATTGATGGGTTGACTGGGATGAGATGGAATGGGTGTGTGAGGAGATCCTGTCGGTCAGTCTGTGGTTTCCCTTACTGTTAAGAGTGTCAGCACAATAGTTGCGGTAAACTGTGAGGAGTTTGTACAGTGTCTCCAGCAACCAGGCCGCACAGGGCGGCCATCTTCCAAATGGGAGGCCCCAGATCCCAAGTTTTATTTGAATTTAATCGAGGTTAGTGCTGGACAGTGAGACAAGAAGCATGTGCAAGTTAGGTGAATTGGCCATGATAAATTGCCCTTAGTGTCCAAAATTGCCCTTAGTGTTGGGTGGGGTTACTGGGTTATGGGAATAGGGTGGAGGCGTTGACCTTGGGTAGGGTGCTCTTTCCAAGAGCCGGTGCAGACTCGATGGGCCGAATGGCCTCCTTCTGCACTGTAAATTCTATGAAAATAACAACAGAAGTAGGCCATTCAGCCCTTTTGAGTCTGCTCTGCCATTCAATATGATCTTGCATGATTGTCAACCTTAACTCCCCTGTCCTGCCTTCCCCCATAACCCTTGACTCTCTTGTCGATCAAAGACCTGCCTAACTAAATTAATCTGCCTTTTTATTTCTTCATTCATGGGGCTTTTCACAGTAACTTCATTGAAGCCTACTTGTGACAATAAACAATTATTATTATTATGTGGGTGTCGCTGGCTAGGCCCAGCATTTATTACCCATCCTAATTGCCCCTTGTGAAGGTGGCGGGGAGCCGACTTGAACCGCTGCAGTCCCTGTGGTGTAGGTGCACCCACAGTGCTGTCCAATTGTAAAGTGACCTCTGCAGTGTTCTGTCAAAACATTCCCAGGGCAGGTACCGAATGCTGGGCTTCTGAAGAAAACACTAGGGCTTGGAAAAACGTCGCTCTGTAGGCCTCGGAAATCAGACCCCGCGGGGAACCGGGTCTATTAGAGATGCGGAGACCCTGGGGGAACCGGGCCTATGAGAGTTGCGGAGACCCTGGGGGACCCTAAGGGCAGTACGGTAGCATTGTGGTCAGCACAATTGCTTCACAGCTCCAGGGTCCCAGGTTCGATTCCCGGCTTGGGTCACTGTCTGTGCGGAGTCTGCACATCCTCCCCGTGTGTGCGTGGGTTTCCTCCGGGTGCTCCGGTTTCCTCCCACAGTCCAAAGATGTGCAGGTTAGGTGGATTGACCATGATAAATTACCCTTAGTGTCTAAAATTGCCCTTAGTGTTGGGTGGGGTTACTGGGTTGTGGGGATAGGGTGGAGTTGTTGACCTTGGGTAGGGTGCTCTTTCCAAGAGCCGGTGCAGACTCGATGGGCCGAATGGCCTCCTTCTGCACTGTAAATTCTATGAACCGGGTCTATTAGAGTTACGGAGACCCTGGGGGAACCGGGTCTATTAGAGTTACGGAGACCCTGGGGGGAACCGGGTCTATTAGAGTTACAGAGACTCTGGGGGAACCGGGTATATTAGAGTTACAGAGACTCTGGGGGAACCGGGTCTATTAGAGTTACGGAGACCCTGGGGGGAACTGGATCTATTAGAGTTACAGAGACTCTGGGGGAACCGGGTATATTAGAGTTGCGGAGACCCTGGGGGATCCGGGTCTATTAGAGTTGCGGACACCCTGGGGGAACCGGGTCTATTAGAGTTGCGGACACCCTGGGGGAACCGGGTCTATTAGAGTTGCGGAGACCCTGGGGGATCCGGGTCTATTAGAGTTGCGGAGATCCTGGGGGAAACCGGGTCTATTAGAGTTGCGGACACCCTGTGGTGAGCCTGTGCAGAGTTGATTTTGGTGGATTGTTTGTGGGGAAATGCTGCCACCAGCTGGATATACCAGGGACACACAGGCTGGAGGTCATTGATAACATTTCCCCCGGGGCAGGATGAAGAGTCAGATTAATGTACTGTCATTATTCTTTCCTCTCCAGGAAGAGCAACGACACAGCGCTGCAGCGATTCGATAAGAGCTTGGAGGAGTTTTACGCCCTCTGTGACCAGGTGGAGCTGTGCCTGGTGAGTGACAGGATTTCAAATCGGACATGATCCAGACTGTGGTTATATTAACGGGTTTACCTGGTTTTCTGCCCTCCCCGACTCCTGTATCTGTCTCCCTGTTATCCCATCCCCATGTTATCCCATCCCCATGTTATCCCATCCCCATGTTACCCCATCCCCATGTCCGTCAGATCCTTTCCCATGTTCTCCCACCTGAGCCCCAGTCTATCAACCCAGCTGCTGGCCAATCCACCTGGAAAACCACAGCGCGTGTGCCGTACACTGGGAGCGTCGGTCTTGGAGTTTTGTTCATTGAAGGGATGTGTCTAGACCAACATTTATTGCCCATTTCCAATTGCCCCTCAGGGGGAAATGCTGCGGCAAAGCAGTCTCACGGGGTCCCAGTAAATTACGATGGGAAAACCATGCAAAGGGTGTTCAGGCGGCACCTTGCAACACAAACCGCAGTCCACAGGCACCTCATTTAACCCTGTTTCAGGCCTGGCTGTCTCACCCAGTCTGGATCGAAGATGCAACTTAAACATAAACGCCACCCACCCGGCCAAATGTGAAAGCAGACGGGCCACGTAAAATTCTGTCCAATTGGCCCCTCAGTTAGCTAAATTACTGGCTTGATTGTCCGCCAGCGCGCTTCCGACTCTCGCACATGCCTACCGACCGAATCGCTGCTCCAGCCGGAGGGGTCTACGGCACAGAAATGTCCTTTCGGCCCATCACGTCTATGCCAGTCAAAAACAAACGGCGAACTTTTCTAACCCCATTTTCCAGCTCTTGGCCGGTCTTAGCCCTTGCCTGCCTCGGCATCGCAGGTGCACATCTAAATACTTCTTAAATGTTATGAAGGTCTCTACCTCCGCCACCCTTTCAGGCAGCGGGTTGCAGACTCCCCACCACCCTCTGAAAAAGCGTTTCCTCGCATCCCGCTCCACGCGCAGCACAGTGGCTAGCACCGCTGCCTCACAGCGCCAGGGACCCGGTTCAATTCCAGCCTTGGGTGACACTATTCTCTGCACGTTCTCCCCGTGTCTGTGTGGGTTTCATAGAGCATATAGTGCGGGAGGAGGCCATTCGGCCCATCGAGCCTGCACCGACCCACTTCCACCCTATCGGTTTCCTCCCACAGTCCAAAGTCGATCGGCTTTGCTAAAATTGACGTTTAGTTAGCTTGAAGTGTGTGTGCGTGACCTCTCTTCCTTTTGACGGTGACTGTAGCCCTTCCTTTGCAGAGGCTGGCGTTTGAGTGCCTTTCCCAGAGCATCGACAGTTCCAAACACTCGCCTAACCTGGTTCCCACTGCAACCAAGCCGGACACGGTGCAGACAGAGAGCCAGTCATACACTCAGTACCTGAGTATGATCAAGTCGCAGATCTCCTGTGCCAAGGACATTCACAACGCCCTCCTGGAGTGCTCAAAGAGGATTGCCAGCAAGGGGCAGATTTGACTGCCTCCGCCGTGTCCGCAGCCTTCATTTGGACAATTCCTTCTGGAGCGTGGACTCCAGGACTCCGGGGGCTGCAGCTGCTGTCTCCTGGTGGATTCGGACATGGTCATTCCGGAGCAGATGGTGGGGGGGGGGTAAAGGTCAGATTCTGTCTACCTCCCCCCTGTCGTGCACCCATTCTACATCCCCCCCCCCACACCCCCCACACCAACCTTTCCTCAGGCTGACATTGTCTCTGTTTATATTTGTTCAGTGGGAGGATGTTAGGGTTAGAAGAGTGTTTACCATAGGGGTTCATTGTGTCGCCTGTGTCCCATCGAGCATGTGAGCATTAAACAGTCACCCCCTTAAACAGGTTCAACCCGTCCTCTTCTGAAACTGGAATCTTCAGCGACTGGAGCGTTAGTACAAAGGGAGGCTTGCACCTTGGTACGTGTGCGCTGGACTGAGTGGGTAGGGCATCAATGGGAAAGTGTTTGACTCTCGGCGTGTGACCCCTGGCACCTCTGCCGCTGCGGCCAAATTGTGCGGCAAACCTGAGGAAAGGGAGGCGACCGGATCTGATCCCCAATCCGCTGTTGAGGTCTGCCGAGCAACCTTTAAGTCTGATCCCCCCCACCCCACCCAGGGGGAGCTCTCGGTCTGTCCATCCGGTTCCTCAGACAGGACGTCCAGTTCATGCGATCGTTGCTACAAAGTGGTTTGTTTCCATCCCCAGCCTTTTCAGCCCTGCCGGCAGCTTGTGCAGTTTACTCATTGCAAACTCTTCACATAATAAAGGATCATTTGGAAGATGTACATAACTCCCGACAATGGTTGCCGAATAGAATGATTTTAAATGCTTTGTTTGAGTCTCCCCGTCTTATCTCTCTCGCAACTCACTCAGTTTCACTCCTGGCCTCCTCCACTAACATAGAACAGTACAGCACAGAACAGGCCCTTTGGCCCTCGATGTTGTGCCGAGCCATGATCACCCGACTCAAACCCACGTATCCACCCTATACCCTTAACCCAACAACCCCACTTAACCTTACTTTTTAGGACACTACGGGCAATTTAGCATGGCCAATCCACCTAACCGGCACATCTTTGGACTGTGGGAGGAAACCGGAGCACCCGGAGGAAACCCACGCACACACGGCGAGGACGTGCAGACTCCACACAGACAGTGACCCAGCCGGGAATCGAACCTGGGACCCTGGAGCTGTGACCAATCTTATAAATCCTGTAGAAGGATTATTTGCATCCGAAACGTCAACCAATGTTTCTCTCACTGCCAGACCTGCTGAGTTTATCCAGAATTTTTTGTTTGGATAGCACGGTAGCATGGTGGTTAGCATAAATGCTTCACAGCTCCAGGGTCCCAGGTTCGATTCCGGCTTGGGTCACTGTCTGTGCGGAGTCTGCACGTCCTCCCCGTGTGTGCGTGGGTTTCCTCCGGGTGCTCTGGTTTCCTCCCACAGTCCAAAGATGTGCGGGTTAGGTGGATTGGCCATGCTAAATTGCCCGTAGTGTCCTGTAAGGTTAAGGGGGGGGGGGTTGTTGGGTTACAGGTATAGGGTGGATACGTGGGTTTGAGTAGGGTGATCATTGCTCGGCACAACATCGAGGGCCGAAGGGCCTGTTCTGTGCTGTACTGTTCTATGTTCTATGAATGGTTCTCTCACCATGGTGTCATCGCCCTCTTTCTCAAAAGAGGATGATCTTTGTGAACTATTGTCCCTATCTCCAACCACCATTTCCTTCTCAAAATGCATCGGCATCCTCCCAAATCTCTGCCCACCTTACTCACAACTCCATTTCTGGACTTTGACGACCTCATGAAGGAGCATATTTCCAACTGTGTTTTTCACTCACCACCCTGACTTGGAAATATACCGGCTGTGCGACCTGTCGCTTTGTTGCCCTTTTTTAATACTATCCCACCAGCGTCGCCAAAAATGTTGCCAATGAATAATGATGATATTGCTTTTCAGAGTGGCCGGGTATCAAATGATACCACCACAAGGTTCAACCAGATATCGATCAAAGACCCAACAACCAGTCAGTTAGTTCAAGTTCAATAATAGTTTATTTACACACAGGATTAACTCACACATGCAACATAAAAACACTACAAGCTAAATTATACCTAACGCTACAACAACCTGTACTTGACTTCAAGCACCCGGCTTTGGCACAGGAACAAGGCCTTTGTTCGGATCTGGAGTGGCTGGGTCGGGAGAAGTAACTTCGGATCTGCTGGGCTCATCCGTCTGGTAGCGATCGTTGATTTTGAACTTGCTTCTGGTCGTGGTGCTGCGGATGGCTTCAGGTATCGGCCGGGCCGAAGAGTGGCAGTGTGCCAGGGCCAAAAGAGATCGAACGCATGGCAGTGTCTCTCTTTTATCCTTTGGGGTTTCACGCTCTCTTGGGCGGTCCTGAGCTTTGGACCCAATAATTCGGCAGGCTTCCATTACTATCTTCGATTTGAACCAATAAAGGGGCGGGTGCCCTGATGGCTGGGCGTGTCCTGAGCGGTCATTGACCTTGGCAATTTTGGCTTCCTGGGTGAAGGGAGTGGCACCGATGTGTCTGGAATTGGATCTGATACCTGAGTACCAGTCCTTTGTCCTGGGGAAATGGGCCATTAGAATGCAAATTGGCTGGGGGTTTCGATACTGTCTGGTTCTCTGCTAGCAAATATACATTTAGGCTCTGAGTTTGCCTGAATCCTGTATTGGCCATATTTCCCTTGAGTCTTTGCAAGTATCCATGTTTCCTTTGTAAGTGGCCATCCCAGATGGCTACAGCTTCCATACCCACGACCACCACTATCTAGAAGGACAAGGGCAGCAGATACATGGGAACCCCGCCACCTGGAGGTTCCCCTCCAAGCGTCACACATTCCCGACTTGGAAATATATCGGCCGATCCTTCACTGTCGCCGGGTCAAATCCTGGAATTCCCTCCCTATCAGCACAGTGGGTGTACCTACACCACACGGATTGCAGCGGTTCAACAAGGCACCTAGCCACCACCTTCTCAAGGGGCAATGAGGGATGGGCATTAAATGCCGGCCCAGCCAGCGACGACCACGCACCATGAATAAATGATTTTAAAACCACCAGGATGGTGTGGGGCTTGGAGGGTATCTTGCTGGTGGTGTTCCTGTGTGTCTGATGCCCTTGTCCTTTGAAATTGTAGAGGTTTGGGTTTGGAAGGTGCTGTTGAAGGGGCCTTGGGGAGTTCCTGCAGTGCATCTTGTCGATGGTACACACGGCTGTCACTGTGCATCGGTGGTGGAGGAGGGAGTGAATTTTTGTGGATAGGGTGCCAATCAAGCGGGGCTGCTTTGTCCTGGATGGTGTTGAGCTTCTTGAGTGTTGTTGGAGCTGCACTCCCAACAGTGGTCTCAAGAGGCACTTACTCGCCAATAACCTGCACACCGATGCCCAGTATTGCCATTGCCATTCTGCTCGGACCTCTTACAGTGGAGAGTATTCCACCACACTCCTGACTTGGGCCTTGTAGATGGTGGACAGGCTTTGTGGAGACAGAATTCCCAGCCTCTGGCTTAAACATGGAGCTTCAGCATTTATGTGGCTGGTGCAGTTACGTTTCTAGTTGATGTGCCCCCAGGATGTTGATGGTGGGGGATTCGATGGTGGCCATGCCATTGAATATTTAGATTCTCTCTTGCCTGACACTTGAGTAGGATGAATATATTATTGTCCTTTATCGATCCAAGGCTGAATATAGAATCTAGGTGTTGCTGAATGGGGGTGCAGACTGCTTCATCAAGCAGCTGAGGTGGTTGGGCCCAGGACGCTACCTTGAGAAACCCCTGGCAGCGACATTCTGGACCTGAAATGATTGGCCTCCAACAACCGCCACTACCTTTCTTTGTGCTTCAACCAGTGGAAACTCTTCTGTCTGATCCTCGCGAACTTCAAGGACAGTCACCTGACCGCTGCAAGTTAGCCCTTCTCTCCATGTTTGGACCAAGGCTGCAGTGAGGTCAGGAGCTGTGTGGCCCTGGCAGAACCCAAACTGAGCGTCAGTGAGCAGGTTATTGCACTGTCGACGGCCCCTTCCATCACTTTACTGGTGACCGAAAGAGGACTGGTGGGGCCGGGTTGGATTTGACCTGTTTCTTGAGTACAGGGCACACCCAGACAACTTTCCACATTGAAATGAAAATCGCTAACTGTCGCAAGTAGGCTTCAAATGAAGTTACTGTGAAAAGCCCCTAGTCGCCACATTCCGGCGCCTGTTCGGGGAGGCTGGTATGGGAATTGAACCGTGCTGCTGGCCTGCTGTCAAAGCCAGCGATTTAGCCCAGTGAGCTAAACCAGCCCCTACCTGCCAGGTAGATGCCAGTGTTGCAGCTGTAATGGAACAGCCTGGCCGGGGGGGGAGTTCTGGAGCACCATTGGCCGGGGTACTGTCAGGGCCCATAGCCTTTGCATCATCCACTGCCTGCAGCTGTTTCTTGACATCACTGTGGAGTGAATCGAATTGGCTGAAGACCGTCATCTGTGATGCTGGGGAGCTCGGGAGGTGGCCGATGTGGATCATCCACTCGGTGCAAGTTGCGAATGCTTCAGCCTGATGGGCTGGGCTTTCCCCCATCATAGCATTTGGGCCCTCCTCCTCCCCCTATCACTGCTTGTCAGTCCTGCAGCATTGTTCTGGAAATGACAAGACTACAGAGCTTTGATTTGATACTTTAGGTGTGGGATTATTTACCTCTGTCGACCATGCGTTGCTTCCACTGTTTGACAGGCATGTCGTCCTGTGCTGTAGCTTCAGTACGTTTCCAGGCATGCCTTACACTAATGATGGAATATCCACGTCCCTGTGTGTGCAAGCTGGCAATTGTATTCCAGGAACGTTGTATTTGAGAGCAGCTAGGGTCCTTCAGGCCCAGTGATCGAGCAGCATTGAACTAATTGACCCCTTTGCGAATGCTGCTGCCTTTGAGGCATTGCACAATTCAATGAGTCAGATTAGGGGAGTGTGCGGATTGTACAGTACAGCCTGTTCCTCCTCTGCAAAACAACTGGAACACAGCCAGACTGGAGCCAAATGTAAAAAAGGACACAGGGAAATACCTGATAGCCTGTAGAACCAGCCCTCCCAGGAATGTTCTTGTTAATATCTGTCCCAATATCCTGTTGCACGATCTACATAAACATAAGAACTAGGAGCAGGAGTAGGCCATCTGGCCCCTTGAGCCTGCTCCGCCATTCAATGAGATCATGGCTGATCTTTTGTGGACTCAGCTCCACTTTCCGGCCTGAACACCATAACCCTTAATCCCTTTATTCTTCAAAAAAATACCTATCTCTATCTTAGATGTGCAGGGTAGGTGGATTGGTCACGCTAAATTGCCTTTTAATTAGAAGAAATGAATGGGGTTCTCTAAATTTAAAAAATAAAATTTTGAAAAAAGTTCCAAAAATATTTAATGAAGGAGCCTCAATTGCTTCACTGGGCAAGGAATTCTATAGATTCACAACCCTTTGGGTGAAAAAGTTCCTCCTAAAGTCAGTCCTAAATCTATCCCCTTATTTTGAGGCTCTGCCCCCTAGTTCTGCTTTCACCCGCCAGTGGAAACAACCTGCCCGCATCTATCCTATATTCCGTTCATAATTTTATATGTTTCTATAAGATCCCCCCTCAGCCTTCTGAATTCCAACGAGTACAGTCCCAGTCTACTCAACCTCTCCTCGTAATCCAATCCCTTCAGCTCTGGGATTAACCCAGTGAATCTCCTCTGCACACCCTCCAGCGCCAGTACGTCCTTTCTCAGGTAAGGAGACCAAAACTGAACACAATACTCCAGCTGTGGCCCCACACACACCTTATACAATTGCAACATAACCTCCCTAGTCTTAAACTCCATCCTTCTAGCAATGAAGGACAAAATTCCATTTGCCTTATTAATCACCTGTAAACCAATTTGTTGCGACTTTTTTCAAAGTTTTATTTCTTAAATTTAGAGTACCCATTCATTTCCAATTAAAAGGCAATTTAGCATGACCAATCCACCTACCCTGCACATCTTTGAGTTGTGGGGGGACAACCCACGCAGACACGGGGAGAATGTGCAAACGCCACACGGACAGTGACGCAGGGCCGGGATCCAACCTGGGACCTTGGCGCCGTGAGGCTGCAGTGCGAATCACTACGCCACCGTGCTGCCCCCTCCGACTTATTATAAAGGGATATTTCCTGAACTGTAAGAGCACAGAGTGCCAATAACTGTATTGAACCTTGTTATTGCTGTTTGCTTATTGTCTCGCATTCGAGTGGACTGTTTTAATATCAGGCACTGTCTCTCACTGGGGTACAGAATGTGTCAGAGCCAGGCACTGTCTCTCACTGGGTAACAGACTGTGTCAGAGCCAGGCACTGTCTCTCACTGGGGTACAGACTGTGTCAGAGCCAGGCACTGTCTCTCACTGGGTAACAGACTGTGCCAGAGCCAGGCACTGTCTCTCACTGGGTAACAGACTGTGTCAGAGCCAGGCACTGTCTCTCACTGGGTAACAGACTGTGTCAGAGCCAGGCACTGTCTCTCACTGGGTAACAGACTGTGCCAGAGCCAGGCACTGTCTCTCACTGGGTAACAGACTGTGTCAGAGCCAGGCACTGTCTCTCACTGGGTAACAGACTGTGTCAGAGCCAGGCACTGTCTCTCACTGGGGTACAGACTGTGTCAGAGCCAGGCACTGTCTCTCACTGGGTAACAGACTGTCAGAGCCAGGCACTGTCTCTCACTGGGGTACAGACTGTGTCAGAGCCAGGCACTGTCTCTCACTGGGTAACAGACTGTGTCAGAGCCAGGCACTGTCTCTCACTGGGTAACAGACTGTGTCAGAGCCAGGCACTGTCTCTCACTGGGTAACAGACAGTGTCAGAGCCACACGCTGTCTGTCACTGGGTTACAGACTGTGTCAGAGCCAGGCACTGTCTCTTACTGGGTAACAGACTGTGTCAGAGCCAGGCACTGTCTCTCACTGGGTAACAGACTGTGTCAGAGTCAGGCACTGTCTCTCTCTGGGTAACTGTGTCAGAGCCAGGCACTGTCTCTCACTGGGTAACAGACTGTGTTAGAGCCAGGCACTGTCTCTCACTGGGTAACAGACTGTGTCAGAGCCAGGCACTGTCTCTCACTGGGTAACAGACTGTGCCAGAGCCAGGCACTGTCTCTCACTGGGTAACAGACAGTGTCAGAGCCACACGCTGTCTGTCACTGGGTTACAGACTGTGTCAGAGCCAGGCACTGTCTCTTACTGGGTAACAGACTGTGTCAGAGCCAGGCACTGTCTCTCACTGGGTAACAGACTGTGTCAGAGTCAGGCACTGTCTCTCTCTGGGTAACTGTGTCAGAGCCAGGCACTGTCTCTCACTGGGTAACAGACTGTGTTAGAGCCAGGCACTGTCTCTCATTGGGTAACAGACTGTCAGAGCCAGGCACTGTCACTGGGTACAGACTCTGTCAGAGCCAGGCACTGTCTCTCACTGGGTAACAGACTGTGTCAGAGCCAGGCACTGTCTCTCACTGGGTAACAGACTGTGTCAGAGCCAGGCACTGTCTCTCACTGGGTAACAGACTGTGTCAGAGCCAGGCACTGTCTCTCACTGGGTAACAGACTGTGTCAGAGCCAGGCACTGTCTCTCACTGGGTAACAGACTGTGTCAGAGCCAGGCACTGTCTCTCACTGGGTAACAGACTGTGTCAGAGCCAGGCACTGTCTCTCACTGGGTAACAGACTGTGTCAGAGCCAGGCACTGTCTCTCACTGGGTAACAGACTGTGTCAGAGCCAGGCACTGTCTCTCACTGGGTAACAGACAGTGTCAGAGCCACACGCTGTCTGTCACTGGGTAACAGACTGTGTCAGAGCCAGGCACTGTCTCTCACTGGGTAACAGACTGTGTCAGAGCCAGGCACTGTCTCTCACTGGGTAACAGACTGTCAGAGCCAGGCACTGTCACTGGGTACAGACTCTGTCAGAGCCAGACACTGTCTCTTACTGGGTAACAGACATTGTAGGACAGGGGTTTTCAAAGTGTGGGTCATGACATGCAGGTATTGACGGGCCTGCTGAGCAATCGGTCACACTATTCCCGCCGTGGTTCCGATCGTGGCAGAAGCGCCTAACGGCCGCAACCGGCTTTCCCATCAAGAAATGCAGGAATTGCCACCTTTCAATGGAAATAAATACGGCTGAGTGCAGTCTTCCGGCCAGAAGCAGCAGCAGTGAGCAGGTCATGCGCCCAGCAGGCAAGTACCCTGTGAAGTATAATGGTTTTCTTAAAAGTAAACGATTGCCAGAGACTGAAATAGGCAGTTTACCCATTGGACTGGATTTCACAACTGAATCTGCTGGAGAGAGCTGCACAGGAGAGTCCAGGGCAGGACACAGCGATACTACTGTTAGCTTTGTACAGAGTTCCAAGGCCTCTCTTTAACAGCCTACAAAGAAGAATCTTAACTCCCGAACAAAGCAGTTTTAAGATGATTTCTTGAGACGTAGTTTTGTCAATTGTGTCAATGCAATTAAGGATGTGTTATATGCAGGGAAGTACTGGCAATGATAGGAGAAGTTTCAGATTTTGAGAGCGATGTGGCGTGGGAAATATTCCTTTTGAGGTTGAGACCCCAGAGTCAGTTGTTCACCTGGAGCTGACTCCAAATGAAAAGACTAACCTGCTGAACCTGACCTGCGCCAGCACATTAAAAACAGGCCGAAAGCCCACGAGGCTGTCAACATTTTGGAGTAGCATCTCTCAGGAGTATCCAGTGCTGAGTAAAACAAGCATTTTGTTGCTGTTGTCCTTTACGTGCGCGGATTAATTTGCTGTTTTCATAAAGATGAAGACAGCACAAAGGAACTGGATGAAGTCTGCACCTAATATGGGCATTGTCCTCTCCTCCTTTGAACCTGATTCAAGTGAGATCGTGAGTACCAAGCAGGCTTCCCTTTCGCATTAAAGGTGAGCGAACATGGCGTGCGTCGTGAAGGGCGGTTGGCAAAAGTGGGTCCGGGTAAAAAAAGTTTGAAAAACCGGTGTAGAGGGAACGTTACTCTGCATCTAACCCTGTGGTGTTCTTACCTTGGGAATGTCTGATGGGTAAGTGTGGAGCGTTCTTTACTCTGTATCAAACCCCGTGCTGTACATGTCGTGTGTGTATCTCGGTGGCTAGCACTGTTGCATCACAGCGCCAGGGACCCTGGTTCGATTCTTTGGGTGCATGTGTGGAGTTTGACGTTCTCCCTGTGTCTGCGAGGGTTTCGTCCGGATGCTCCGGTTTCCTCCCACAGCCCAAAGGTGTGCAGATTAGGTGGGGGGGGGGGTTACGGGGATAGGGTGGGGGAGTGGGCCTGGGTGCAGACTCGATGGGCCAAACGGCCTCCTTCTGCACTGTAGGGATTCTATGATTGCAATCTGCCAGATTAACGGGCTGCTGATTGGCTGTCTCTCCACCATCTCGCACAAACGTCTCCTACGTCTCCTTGCCTAGCCGTAAGTCTCAATTCCCAGGAGCAAGGTTACAATTCCCAGGAATGCCAGGTGACAGCAAGTGTGGCCCACGGACAAACTGTTGGATTAATGGCAAACAAATGGCTAAAAATGGATGGGATTCGAGATCTTATTTCTGTTGCGAAAAGTATTTGAATTAAATACGCCTCCAATATTCCCGTAATGTCTGCATGTTGCTGTTTCTGTGGTGGGTGATTGAACACTCAGAGATTGCCTGTGGGACCTGGTGACAGCAGCAAGTGGGAATAATGTGTCCAGATCAGGAGCGACCTGCAGGGGGCAGTCCCGTACAGTGAATGCAAATCTCAAACCCTGAGCATCACAGTGAGAGCCTGAGGTTCAAACTGAAAACAGTCAACTGAGATAAAAGACCATCTTCACTGAGAAGATCGATTTATAGCACGTAAACAGAAAATGTAAATAATCAGGTCGCACCGACCCTTGGACTCGAATCACAGAGAGGAGCTGCATCCATTGGAAAATAAAAACTCGTAGAATCAAGTGCAGAAGGAGGCCGTTCAGCCCATTGAGTCTGCACGGGCCCTTGGAAAAAGCACTCTACTGAAGCCCACACCTCCACCCTATCCCAGTAACCCCACCTAACCTTTTTGGACACTAAGGAACAATTTATCACGGCCAATCCACCTAACCTGCACATCTTGGGACTGTGGGAGGAAACCGGAGCACTCGGAGGAAACCCACGCAGACACGGAGAGATGGTGCAGACTCCGCACAGACTGTGACACAAGCCGGGAATCGAACCTAGGACCCTGGAGCTGTGAAGCAACAGTGCTAACCATGCGCTACCGTGACGCCCTCTCTCGTGTTAGTTTCTGCAAAGCACAGTTCCATCTGGATTTGGATTTAGATTTCTTGTCACGTGCATCGAGGTACAGTGAAAAGTATTGTTCTGCGTACAGTCCAGACAGATCGTTCCATATACAAAAATATAGGACAGACGATATATGCACAATGGGCACTGGGTGAAGAATACGGAGTGTAGTGCTACAACAAAAGAGAAAATGCATAGAGAGATCTGTTCAGTCTATCAGAGGGCCATTCAGGAGTCTGGTAAAAGCGGGGAAGAAGCTGTTTTTGAATCTATTGGTGCGTGTTGTCAGACTTTGCATCTCCTGCCCGATGGAAGATGTTGGCAGAGAGAATAAGCCGGGTGAGAGGGGTCTTTGATTATGCTGCCCGCTTTCCCAAGACAGCGAGAGGTGTGGACAGACTCAATGGATGGGAGGCGGGTTCGCTGTGATGGACTGGGCTGTGTTCACAACTCTCTCTAGTGCTGTGGATTGAGCTGCATTGACACCCATGGGTGCTTGGTGAAGACAGGCACAGTTCCCAACAAGGGTTGAGTCTGGTTCATCATGCTCTGCTTCATGCTGCGCGTACAGTTCGATGCACGCTGGCTTGTGCCAGACACTGTTCAATGCTCATTAACTCATCCTGTGTTTAAAAAAAAAGACTTCTGTTCACCGCCTGTACAAAGTCAAATTTGTGGGACCAGCGTTTTGGGTGAAAAGTCATGGTTTTTCCACCAGTGATTTTTTTTGCCATGGTTGACGTGTGGGTTTATTTTGGCCCACATGAACTCCCACAAGAAGCAGGAGTGGACAATTCAAGTCAGCGCCGCTGGGACGTCGCTGCAGGAGTTCCAGGCCCAACCATCTTCAGCTGCTTCAGCAATCACTTTCCGTCCATCGTAAGGTCAGAAGTGGGGATGTTTGCTGATGACTGCACAATGTTCAGCACCATTCGCAACTCCTCAGATGCTGAAGCCGTCCATGTCCAGGTGCAGCAAGACCTGGACAATATCCAGGCTTTGGGCTGACAAGTGGCAAGTTACATTCACGCCACGCAAGTGCCAGGCAATGGGCATCTCCAACAACAGATAATCTAACCATCTCACCTTGACATTCAATGGCATTACCATCGCTGAATCCCCAACTCTCAACATCCTAGGGGTTACCATTCACCGGAAACTGAATGGACTGGTCAAATAAATACTGTGGCTGCGAGAGCAGGTCAGAGGCTGGGAATCCTGTGGTGAGTAACTCACCTCCTGACTCCCCAAAGCCTGTTCTTCATCTACAAGGCACAAGTCAGGAGTGTGATGGAACACTCTCCACCTGCCTTGTTGAGTGCAGCTCCAACAACATTCAGCTCAACACCATCCAGGACAAAGCTTGATTGCTACCCGTTCCAAGAACATTACATTTTGCAATCCCTCCCCCACTGACGCACAGTGGCAGCCGTGTGTGTCAGCTATAAGACGCACTGCAGGAACTCACCAAGGCTCCTTATGTAGCACCTTCAAAACCCACAACCTCTGCTATCTAGAAGGACAAGGGCAGCAGATATTTGGGGACACCGCCACCTGGAGGTCCTCTCCAAGTCACTCACCACCCTGACTTGGAAATATATTGGCTATTCCTTCACTGTCACTGGGCAAAAATCCTGGAACTCCCAAGGGGGCCTCACGGTAGCATGGTGGTTAGCATCAATGCTTCACAGCTCCAGGGTCCCAGGTTCAATTCCCGGCTGGGTCACTGTCTGTGTGGAGTCTGCACGTCCTCCCCGTGTGTGCGTGGGTTTCCTCCGGGTGCTCCGGTTTCCTCCACAGTCCAAAGATGTGCGGGTTAGGTGGATTGGCCATGCTAAATTGCCCGTAGTGTAAGGTTAATGGGGGGATTGTTGGGTTACGGGTATACGGGTTACGTGGGTTTAAGTAGGGTGATCATTGCTCGGCACAACATCGAGGACCGAAGGGCCTGTTCTGTGCTGTACTGTTCTATGTTCTATGTTCTATGTCCCTCCCTAACAGCACAGTGGGTGTAACTACACCAAAGGGACTGCAACGGTTCAAGAAGGCGGCTCGCCACCACCTTCTGAGGGGCAACTAGGGATGGGCAATAAATTCTGGCCTAACCAGCGACACCCACATCCCATAAATAAATTTTTTAAATATACGATCATGGCTGACCTTGGACTTGAGCTCCATTTACCCACCCATTCTCCATATTCCTTACTTCCCAAAAAAGACTGTCGGAAGAAAAAAGAAGAAAAAAACTGATAACATTAAAGAGTTCGGATTAATTATTATTCATAATCTTTAATAATTTGAATCAATAAAAACAAAATTGAAAAGCTTAAATGTTTTTTAAAGTGCACAAATTTTTTAATACATTTTATATTTGGGGGCAGCAGGGTAGCATGGTGGTTAGCATAAATGCTTCACAGCTCCAGGGTCCCAGGTTCAATTCCCGGCTGGGTCACTGTCTGTGTGGAGTCTGCACGTCCTCCCCGTGTGTGCGTGGGTTTCCTCCGGGTGCTCCGGTTTCCTCCCACAGTCCAAAGATGTGCGGGTTAGGTGGATTGGCCATGCTAAATTGCCCGTAGTGTCCTAAAAAAGTAAGGTTAATGGGGGGGTTATTGGGTTACGTGGGTTTGAGTAGGGTGGATATGTGGGTTTGAGTAGGGTGATCATGGCTCGGCACAACATTGAGGGCCGAAGGGCCTGTTCTGTGCTGTACTGTTCTATGTTCTATGTTCTATATATTTAGAATCAAATCAAATGAATAATACCTCCAGGATTATACTTTGGTTCGGTATGATTCGGGCTTTAATCCTCGAAAATACTAGGGTCAAGTTTTACACAGTGCCTATGAAAAATTAGGACATGTTAGACCACAAATCATGGGGTTAACTTTTACACCACTATATACAATGTATAGCACAACTCACCACCACCGGACATCTCAAAGCACTTTCCCTCCAAACGTGGTTGGTCGCTATGGTGATTTGGGGAATGCAGCAGCCAATTTGCATATAGCAAGCTCCCACAAGCAACAATGGGATCATGAACAGACCATGTTTCTTTGTCAGGTTGATTGAGGGATAAATATTGGTCAGGGCGCTGGGGAGAATACTCCTGCTCTTCGAGATATTGCCACAGGATGTTTCACACCCAGTCAGGCATGCAGATGGATTGAATTTTGTTTATTGTCACGTGTACCAAGGTACAGTGAAAAGTATTTTTCTGCGAACAACTCAACAGATCATTGTGTACCTGAAAAGAAAAGGAAATAAAAGAAAATACATAATAGGGCATCACAAGGTACACAATGTAACTACGTAACACCGGCATCGGGTGAAGCATACAGGAGTGTAGTGTTGTAATGGGGCTGGTTTGGCACAGTGGGCTAAATAGCTGGCTTGTAATGCAGAACAAAACCAGCGTGGGTTCAATTCCCGTACCAGCCTCCCCGAACAGGTGCCGGAATGTGGCGACTAGGGGCTTTTCACAGAAACTTCATTGAAGCCTACTTGTGACAATAAGCTATTATCATTATTGTTATTATTAATGAGGTCAGTCCATAAGAGGGTCGTTTAGCAGTCCGGTAACAGTGGGGGAGAAACTGTTTTTGAGTCTGTTCGTGCCTGTTCTCAGACTTTTATATCTCCTGCCCAATGGAAGAAGTTGGAAGAGTGAGTAAGCCGGGTGGGGAGGGGTCTTTGATTATGCTGCCCTCTTTCGTCAGGCAGCAGGAGGTGTAGATGGAATCAATGGATGGGAGACAGGTTCGTGTGATGGACCGGGCTGTGTTCACGACTCCCTGAAGTTTCTCGCGTTCCTGGGCCGAGCAGTTGCCATACCAGGCTGTGATGCAGCCAGATAGGATGCTTTCTATGGTGCATCTGTAAAAGTTGGTAAGAGTTAATGTGGACATGCCGAATTTCCTTAGTTTCCTGGGGAAGTATAGGTGTTGTGCTTTCTTGGTGGTAGCGTCGACGTGGGTGAATCAGGGCAGACTTTTGAAGATGTGTACCCCTAGGAATTCGAAACCATCTCCACCTCGGCTCCGTTGATGCTGACAGGGGTGTGTATAGTACTTGCTTTCTGAAGTCAATGGGGTGCCTTGTTTAATGTACCCCCCCCCCCCCAAAAAAAAAAAACCACCTCCAAGACTGCAGCGTCAGCCCTGATTTACTAGCGCACAAGTTCTGGAGTCGGACTTGAACCTGGAACCTTGTCTGATTGAGGTGAGGATGTTGCCAGCCAAACCACTGTTGACGTGTGCAGTTCTTTGGGTATGTGAACTTTTGGGGGAGTAGATTGCGCAATGAGACAGCTTATAATAGTAATTAGTGTTGTTGGCTATAGATTCCACACAACATGATATATCGTTGTTACAGAGCATGCTTAATGTTGAGAATGGAAACGCAGACAATTTAATTCAAGTTACGTCAAAGAATTCAGATTGTGTTTCCATTGAAAACCTGCTTTACGAGGGTTTAGTTTACAGCTTCCAAGCAGCACCAAGATTTATGTGTTTTATTTTTAGCCAATGTGGTGGGAAGTTTAACCATGAAGAGAACTGTATCTTGCTTCAAAGGGTAAAGAAATGATTTTAATTTCTGGAGAGTAAACACTTATCTTTATTGTTTCGCTTATCAATGAGCAGGGCGCTGGATTCATGAACATAATGCAAATTGTTAGGGCAGCACGGTGGCACTGTAGGTTAGCACTGCTGCCTCATGGCGCCGAGGACCCGGGTTCGATCCCGGCTCTGGGTCACGTCCGTGTGGAGTTTGCACATTCTCTCCGTGTCTGCATGGGTCTCACCCTCACAACCCAAAGATGTACAGGTGAGGTGGATTGGCCATGCTAAATTGCCCCTGAATTGGAAAAAAAGAATTAGGTACTCCAAATCTATTTTTAAAAAATAGTATAAATTATTCCTTCTATTCTTCCATAAGCAGAAACGTGTTTTTGATTTGTTCATTTTTTTGATAAGCAGTGGCGTATTCCCTAGCCCCTCGTTTTTTTCAACCCCACAGTAAACTCAAGGGGTTAGTTTATTGCACACTTTCAATAACCCCCCCCTGCACTCATACAGCAAAGAGAGGGATGGAAGGGGAGAAGGTTTTACAGGACAGAGGGAGCAGAGAAAGTAAATGTTGGTTCACGTGAGTTGCAGAATCCAGAATCAAAGTCGGACAAGGAATTCCTTCACAGAGGTCGGGCGGGGTGGTGCTGTGATATTCACTTTTCTGACATCGCAAGCTGAAGTAGGCACGCAGAGGTGAATCGAGTTTTGTAGCTGATGGTGCAGAGCTACCAGGGCAGTCAGGGTAGACGGGGTCAGGAGTCCAACCTGGGCCAGAGCTCCTCCTGTGTGACCTGCTAGTCAGATATTAAAGCGGCAGATTGGAGTTTGCAGGGCAGGATGGCAATATTAACGTGTTCAACAAGCCTGATCCTTCAGCTATGTGAGCTTACCTTGCACAATATCTTCAACAAAGGCTGTTTATCCAATGTCTGTTAATTCCAGTGTACCAGGCTGATAATGTCTCAGCCAGTATGGGTGGAATAGTACCACATGGGTACTATTTGTTGAAGATCTGGAACCTGATAAGTCATGGCGACACATTGGTTAGCACTGCTGCCTCATGGCGATAGGAACCCGGGTTCAATTCCGACCTCCGATGACTGCCTGTGCAGTTATCCCCGTGTCTACGTGGGTTTCCTCCGGCTGCTCCGGTTTCCTCCCACATTCCAAAGATGTGCAGGTTAGGTGGATTGGCCATGATCAATTGCCCTTCAGGGCGGGGATGCAGGAATAGGGTGGTCTTTCTCAGGGTCGGTGCAGACTCAATGAATCAATGATTAATACCTGGGGCTTTGGTTGAGTTGAATTGTCGGCTTCTATCAGGGCCGGGATTCTCCGCTACTCGGCGGGGCGGGCTGTACCGGCGCCAAGGAGCGGAGTGAACCACTCGGCCGTGGGCTGCCCAAAAGGTGGGGAATCCTCCGCACCTTTGGGGGGGGAGGCCGGCGCTGGAGTGGTTGGCGCCATGGCAACCCCGGTGCCGAAGGGCCTCCGCCAGCCGGCGCGAGTTGTCGCATGCGCAGGGCCGCCGCTGTGTTCTGACGCATGCGCAGAACCGCTGGCGTATTTCTTGCGCATGCGCAGGCGGTGTCTTCTCCACGCCGGCCATAGCGGAAATTTACAGCGGCCGGCGCGGAGGGAAAGAGTGCCCCCATGGCACAGGTCCGCCCACAGATCGGTGGGCCCCAATCACGGGCCAGGCCACCATGGGGCCCCCCTGTGCCAACCCCCCCCCCCCCCTTCCCCCCCCCCCCTCCCCCAAGGACTCCGCAGGCCGCCTGCAGAGCCAGGTACGGACCTGGTGTAATATACGGAGGCAGGACTGGCCGAAAACGGGTGGCTGCTCGGCCCATCGCGGAGCGGAGAATCGCCGGGGGGGGGTGGGGGGGTGCACTGCCAACGACCCCCGCCAAAAAAACGCCAGCGAAGAATTCGGCAGCGGGGCGGGATTCACGTCGTCCCCCCCATCCCCGGCGATTCTCCATCCGGGGGGGGGGGGGGGGGGGGGGGTCGGAGAATCCCGCCCCAGGTTTGCTAATGTAAGCACGATTAAGCTATTATTATTAACAGTAATTATAATTAAACAGGCCAACAAAAACTGCCGATCCACCGTCCGATTCACAACTGTCCCTTTCTAACTATCCCCCTGTAATATTCCGCACGGGATTTAAGGGGTGGGAATGATTATCTTTCCCGTGAATCTCGTTGAGTATGAGCTCCGCCGCTTGGGGAATGGGGGGGGGGGGGGTGGACCTCCATTCAGCTGTGCATAAAAGGCCGGCCAGTAAGGTAGCCACCTGGAAAGGGTCTGATAGCGATCCACCGGGAGTTGTATTTAACCTTGCTGTAAATAAATCAAAGTTCTTTATTTTACTCGGTGTGGTAAGGCCGGCACGGTGGCACAGTGGTTAGCACTGTTGCCTCACGGCGGCCGGCCCCGAGTCACTGTCTGTGTGGAGTTTACACATTCTCCCCGTGTCTCCATGGGTCCCACCCCCACAAACCCAAAACTGTGCAGGGTAGGTAGATTGGCCGCACTACATTGCCCATTAATTGGAAAAAAAGCTGTTGGGTACTCTAAATTATTTTTTAAAAATTTACTCGGCGTGGACTCCCCATGTCCTCATTAAACTGGCGACGAGGATTAAGCTGGTCCGCTGTCGACGCTGCGATCTACTCGGCTGAGCCACCTCCCCGGTTTTCTGGACCCAGTTTGGAACCGGCTATTTTGCCGCGCCTCTGTTTGGGCGGTTAGACGCTGGCATTGAAGACTGGAACCAGTGCGATGAAAGGATGCCTTATTTCTTCTGGGCCAACAACATCACGGAGAACGAACGCCAGGTGGTCATACTGTTGACGGCCTGCCATGCCCGTACCAGCCTCCCCAAACAGGCGCCGGAATGTGGCGACTAGGAGCTTTTCACAGTAACTTCATTGAAGCCTACTCGTGACAATAAGCGATTTTCATTTCATTTTTCATTTTCATGCGCGCACGTTTGGAGTGATCAGGAATCTTGCGTATCTGGTGGTGCCCACTCCCTAGACACACACATACACACAGACAAACAACACAGAGGGCAAAGGGTGGTTGAAAGGTAAAAGTAAGTGTTAAAAAAATAAAAGGATAAAGGATCTTTAATTCAGATGGCTGTACTCCAGTTAGTTCCTTTCTCAAGGTTAGGCCTTCAGTTAGGTACTTACTTTTCTTTCAACTTGAACTGATCTTCACCGGAGACTCACAAAGACAGCAGGAAACCGGGAGCACAGCCGAGGAGAAACACAGCTCCTCTTCCTTTGATGGTCTAGAGGCTTCTGGCAAGTTCTCTACAAGTAAAAAAAAAGGTCCGGCAGGAACCAATCACTGACTGTTGTCAGGCAGAACACTGTCCCTGGCCAACCCATCGGTTGTCAATTAGCCAATCGAACCAACGTCCTCCAAAACCAGTTTCTAAGATTCACTCCGTGCCGATGAGTCTGGTTTCTCCTTTCCAAAATACCAAACCAAGGAACACACTGTCCTGGCAAGCAGTCTTCTGCTTAAAGGCACATTCCCATTATGGGTCCATGGACAAAAATAAGGGAAAAAAAGAAATGGGAACAAAGGAAATAAACAGGGAAGGGCTCTTGCGCCCCGATCAATGGCGTGGCTCTCCCAGATGTTAGTGAAGGGGACATCACAGGGTCAGATGGGCAGGGTGTCAGCCCGGTGTCAAAGCTGTAGTTGTGTGTCCCTCGGTTACTGACCCTCCTGCGGCTGGAAAAGGAATTTTCCTTCTTATGCTCTCAAAACTCTACCTGACCATAATTTTCATTCACCTTCTGTTCTCCAAGGACTACAGTCCCAACTTCTGTCCCGCATAGTTGAGGCCCCTTATCCCCGACACCAAATCCCCTCTTCACTCCCTCCAAGGCCTTGACATCCTTCCTGAAGCGAGGGGGGACTCCAGAACTAGGGGGCGCCAGTTTAAAGCAAGGGGTCGCCCTTTCGGGACAGAGATGAGAATGTCTGTCTCTCGGAGGGTTGTGGCACTTCGGAAGGCGATGGAGGGGAGGGGTCATTGAAGGCGGAGGTGGATAGATTCTTGTTAGGCCATGGGGTCAAAGGTTATCGGGGGTTAGATGAAGACTGGGGTACTCAACACAAACAGATTAGCCATGATCTCATTGAATGGTGGAGCAGGCTCGCGGGGCCCAATGGCCTACTTCTTGTATTTCATGTTCTTCCGTATGTGCTAAGAATGATACCATGGCCACACAAGAATACAAGTTCAACAATTTTTATTCAACAACCCGTAAATTAACCCAAGTATATATATATATATATACACAAGAAACACCCACGGTTCAGTTATGCTAACCGCAAAGGTGGCCTGGTTGAAGAGTAGGCCCGACTCCTGAGTCCCTCTGGTCCGTCGTCACCAAGGTGGGTCTCGCTGGCAGCTTCTTCCTTCTTGGTCAGTTCTTCGGATGGTCAAAGTCAACTTCCACGTCGAGCCTTCGTTATATGTGCCCCGGGTGTCTATTTCTACCCCCTTTTCCTTTGCGCCCTGTTGCCACTTCCCTTGGCCTTCTGCCAATGAGGCCTCGGGAGAGGGGTCTGAGCAGCCGGTGGTCCAGTTGATGGCCTGTTAGAATACCTGGGCCCGCCCCCGTGTCCACTTTCTAGTGCGGCCTGTATGTAGCCCTTTGCCAAATAGAGCACCCTGGCTCAATAACCGGGGCATACCAATAAGGTGCGATGATCTGTTGATGAGCGTTTGACAGGGCAACTCCAGACATGCCCAGGCAACCTGTCTCGAGTTCTGTATTTTCCAACTTGGCCAAGTTCGAATTCCCAGCAGGCTGGTTTCTGGAGCTGACCATAATTTAATTTAAAGTGTCCAATTTAGGATATCCAATTTTACCCAGGCTGAAAGCTAGGCCCAGTCGGTCACCACGGCCCTCTCCCTCTTATTTCTTAAAGCCTGCGATCCTGAGTTCTTGATCAACAACTTTGTCAATCGGCCCCGTCACTTGCAACGATCTGTTTTGCAAACAACAAGGAAGAACGTGGAGATCAGACGGAGGCAATTGTCCCCTGCAGCTCGGGCAGATTTGAACGCGTGGTTGCGGTCTGAGCCTGTCCGTTGCTCACTAACTGGCTCCCTCAGTAAGATGATAGCCCAGTTTCGCTCAGCAGGAACCTTCATGCACAAGGTTAATTGTGTCCCGTCAGTCACACACAGCAACAACCTGGATTCAGACAAAAACTTATTATTATTTATCCTTCTGTGGGATGTGGGTGTCGCTGGCTGGGCCCATCCCTAATTGCCCTTCAATTGAGTGTCTCGCTCGGCCATTACAGAGGGGCCAACCACATCGCCGTGTGGTCTGGAGTCACATGTAGGCCAGACCGGGTAAGGACGGCAGATTTCCCTCCCTAAAGGGGCATTAGTGAACCAGACGGGGTTTTTAACAACAATCGATGTTACGGCCACCGTTCCCGAGACTCACTTTCCAATTGCAGATTTTATTAATCGAATTTAAATTCCACCAGCTGCCGTGGTGGGGTTTGAACGCCACTCACCAGAGCATTACTCTGAGATTCCTAGTCCAGTGGTATTACCGCTAAGCCATCACCTAGCAGCGAAGGGTACAATGTCTCTTCTGGCGGGAGCAATTCCCATTCCAAATCAGGTGAGTTTACCAAAGCGAGCTCACAGCTCAAACACATCGGCACAATCGCAGCGTGAGGAACCTTCTGTGAATCAGCGCGGGCTTTTCTTTCCAAGAAGCAACTGTTTATTTTATTCCAGGAAAAGAAAATCCCCTGATACCAGTGTGGTTCCATTTGTACGCCTGACGAATGTTTTGTCGTGAAGAAGAAGGATTTTTTTTTAAAATTTAGAGTACCCAATTATTTTCTTTTCCAATTAAGGGGGAATTCAGCGTGGCCAATCCACTTACCCTGCACATCTTTGGGTTGTGGGGGTGAGACCCATGCGGACACGGGGAGAATGTGCAAACTCCACACGGGAAGTGACCCGGGGCCGGGATCGAGCCCAGGTTCTCGGCGGCATGAGAGAAGAAGAAAGACTTGCATTTAGATAGCGCCTTCCATGACCACCAGGCGTCTCAAAGCATCTTGCAGCCAATGGAGTGACTTTCGAAGAGCAGGTATTTAGGTACCACAGCAGCCGATTTGCGCACCCTACAAGCGGTTCTGCGATAATGACCCAGGTCGTCTGTTTTCTGTGACATTGGTGGTAAGATAAATATTCATAGAATCACAGAATCCCTGCAGTGCAGAAGGAGACCATTTGGCCCATCAAGTCAGCACCGACCCTCCGAAAGAGCACCCTACCTAGGCCCACTCCCCCCGCCCTATCCCCATAACCCCACCTAACCTTTGGACACTAAGGGGTGTTGGAACCAACAATTCTACGGACACGTGCTTGTAGGATTAGAATAGCAGTTTTAATATACTTACAACAGAGCCAGCCTTTAGCCGTTGAACTTTCGGTGAACTGGCTGGCTGACCCTGTGGCACGGATCTTTATACAGCAGCTCCAGGGGGAGGAGTCCTGGGCGGAGCCAAGAGAGGAGCCCAGTACAAACCCTTGAGTACTTCCAGAGTTACTCTCCCTGGTGGTCAGGTAGTGCAACTGCACTTACAATATTGATACATATATACAGATTATAATACCGTGTGAATCTCATTCACCACAAGGGGAAATTGATCACGGCCAATCCAGCTAATCTGTGGACTGTGGGAGGAAATCCACGCAGACATGGGGAGAACGTACAGACTCCGCACAGACAGTTGTACGAGGCTGCAATCGAACCCGGGACCCTGGCACTGTGAGGCAGCAGTGCTAACCAGGAGAACCCACAGCCCCCCCCCCTCCCCCCTGCTCCTCTTCAAAATAGTCCCACGGGATCTTCCAGAGCAGGCAGACGGAGCCTCGGTCACAGTCTCATCGAACAACGGCACCTCCGACAGTGCAGCACTCCCTCGGTACTGTGCTGGGCTGTAGCTCCTGATTTAATCGGCTTGTTTGGCCCACTCCCAATTTCAGATAACCGGGAATGAGCTAACAACAGGGATGCGTAACCAGTTAGCAGTTCGGTTGGTCAGTCAGCCACTGAGAAAATTGAACTTCCGATCGCTGCTCTTTGAGAAGCTGTCCAATCCCGTGCTGCCTCAGAGGGTTGAAGGGTCAAAGGCTACGGTTGGCAGACGCTCCCGTGGTGGGGAATTTGATCAGGGGAGGCACGGCTAATATTGCAGGCAGAGCCAGCTGCGAGCGCCATGTTCGTTCAGCCCGTGGAAACCCGATTCGCGCAGGTGGTGACTTTGCGTCCCGTGTGGGTGGTTGGTATCCAGGTGAATCGGGAAGCAGGTTGGTAACGCGACCCCGGAACGTTTATCAGGCCGTCGCCTAGTCACATGACACAAGGGCGGCGGGCCACAGGCCTGGCCACTTGGCCAGGATTTTTCCGAAGCATTTTGAAGGGGGGAACGGCCATCAGGTGGAGGAGCACGAGGTAACGAGCCACAACCTTGCAATAAAGGAGATTTGCATGGAGTACCCAGTCAGGTGTGTTTGGCAGGTGACAGGGCGTGAGTCATGCTGCCTCATCGGCCAACGAGCGAGATTTGTTTTCAGTTCATGACTCAAAACTGTTTCAGGTTCATGAAGTCACCAAAAACGCGAGTGGCGTTACTCCTTGTGAAATCCCGTTCCAGTTACTACATGCCTTTTGCCAGTCAGTTGACTTGACAGACTCTCGTCACTTCTTGGAATATGCGAGTGCAGCTCCCCTGTGTCATTGGAGTAGTTCAGGAATCACTCTGAATCTCCAGTGAATCACCACCCCTGACACTGCCCCTGCTGTCTAGGTCTAGACACCTCACTCCCCTTCGGGAAGGGCGACCGCCCTGTTCGACTAAAGGGACAACGGCGATTTGAAACTTTAGCTCGGTTTCTTCACCAATGCTGCCCAACCTGCTGAATATTTCTAGCTGTGACTGTTTTTATTGCAGATTTGCAGCATCTGCCGGATTTTGATTCTGCAGGTCAAAGGGCATTGCCTCATCTCATTGTATAACTGCCCTATTACCGACACGGACACTATCTGCAAAAAATGATCTGAGACTCAGTGTGTGTGGAACTCATACCCCAGTGAGGGTCAGTGTGTTTGGGACAGTACCCCAGTGAGAGTCAGTGTGCGTGGGACTGTACCCCAGTGAGAGTCAGTGTGTGTGGGACATGTACCCCAGTGAGAGTCAGTGTGTGTGGAACCCGTACCCTAATGAGAGTCAGTGTGTGTGGGACCCGTACCACAGTGAGAGTCAGTGTGTGTGGAACCCGTACCCCAGTGAGAGTCAGTGTGTGTGGGACCCGTACCCCAGTGAGAGTCAGTGTGTGTGGGACCCGTACCCCAGTGAGAGTCAGTGTGTGTGGGACCCGTACCCCAGTGAGAGTCAGTGTGCGTGGAACCCGTACCCCAGTGAGAGTCAGTGTGTGTGGGACCCGTACCCCAGTGAGAGTCAGTGTGTGTGGGACCCGTACCCCAGTGAGAGTCAGTGTGTGTGGGACCCGTACCCCAGTGAGAGTCAGTGTGTGTGGGACCCGTACCCCAGTGAGAGTCAGTGTGTGTGGAACCCGTACTCCAGTGAGAGTCAGTGTGTGTGGAGACCGTAACCCAGTGAGAGTGTGTGTGTGGGACACGTACCCCAGTGAGAATCAGTGTGCGTGGGACCTGTACCCCAGTGAGAGTGTGTGTGTGGGACACGTACCCCAGTGAGAGCCAGTGTGTGTGGAACCCGTACCCCAGTGAGAGTCAGTGTGTGTGGAACCCGTACCCCAGTGAGAGTCAGCGTGTGTGGGACCCATACCCCAGTGAGAGTCAGTGTGTGTGGAACCTGTACCCCAGTGAGAGTCAGTGTGTGTGGGACCCGTACCCCAGTGAGAGTCAGTGTGTGTGGGACCCGTACCCCAGTGAGAGTCAGTGTGTGTGGGACCCGTACCCCAGTGAGAGTCAGTGTGTGTGGGACCCGTACCCCAGTGAGAGTCAGTGTGTGTGGATGCCGTAGCTAAAGCTACTAGCATTCCCGCCTGGCCTTGCCTTCTGCCCACCATGGGTAAAATAATGGCAGTGGCAGTAGGGGAAAGGCCCAAATCCATCCTTGCGCCCAGGGCTCTGTGTTGGCAGTTTTGTGTAGAAAACTCACCCACTGGATTTTACTCATCTTCAACCCGTAGATTCAGTGCAGAAGGAGACAATTTGGTGTTGTGTGTGTACCAGTGGTTTGAAAGAAGGGCTCACTCTCTCCACTCCCCGTAGGCCCTCAAACGTTTCTGTCAATTTTGAATGTTATTATTAAATCTTCCTCCATCACAATTGTCAGGAAGCCCGTTCTTGAGCAATGCCTCTCTGTGTAAAAAATGAAACATTCTCCCCATAGGACATAGAACATACAGTGCAGAAGGAGGCCATTCGGCCCATCGAGTCTGCACCAACGCACTTAACCCCTCACTTCCACCCTAACCCAATAACCCCATCTAACCTCTTTTGGACACGAAGGGCAATTTAGCATGGCCAATCCACCTCTGGGCTGTGGGAGGAAACCGGAGCACCCGGAGGAAACCCACGCAGACACGGGGGGGGCTCCGCGCAGACAGTGACCCGGCAGGGATTCGAACCTGGGAGCCTGGCGCTGTGAAGCCACCGTGCTAACCACTATGCGACCGTGCTGCCCAGTTGGTTTTCTCTGATTATCACTCTTCCGCCCAGAGGAAACAAATCTCTCTCCAGTTACTCTATCAAACGCCCCCATGATGTTCAATGTCTCCATGAGATCTGCCCTTAGCTTTCTCAGCTGTTTGGAGAACAATCCTAGCTTGTCCAGGCGTCCTAATTGCTTCTTCCGCTCCAGTAGGTCCGCTCTGGAGCCTCTCAAAGTCCTGATGTGGAGGGCCCCAGGCTCGGATTCAGCCTCCCAGCTAGGCCCAACCAGAGATTTATAAAGGTACGTGGTGGCTCAAGACACACTCAGGAGGCTTCCAATGGTAACCAAAGGGATTTATTAACACAAGGCAAAGGCTGGTGTATATCTGAGCAGGGACCTTGAGTGGGGACCTTGCGTTCCCATGCGATTGGCCATCAGCCGGTCATCTGGGCCACCAGGGCCCCCCCCTTGAAGGCCCCACGCTACCACAGTCTAGAAACCCTCCTTGCTTTTACGTTCTTGTTATAACGCCATGGATTCTTACGCCGCAGAAGGATCCGAGGAGGGATGGTTCAGATCCGAAACATTAACTCTGTGTCTCTCTTCACAGGCGTTGCCGGACCTGCTGAGTTTGTCCAGTGCTTTCTGTTTTAACAGTTCCCACACTCCGGCTGGCCTTTTGGTGAGCAGTCTGCCTGTAACTGGCCACGCGGGCGACCCAGCTTACCCACATGTCTGATGTGGAATTATGCCTGGAATCTGAAAGCACATTTTCAGTTACGTGTTTGAGGCTGCAGACCCACAGAGCTGAGCGAAGGGGCCTCCCTGTGGTTTGCCGGGAGGTCAATTCACAATCGCCATCTGGGAGTTTCCTGGCAGCTCTCAGGAAACGTTCCAACTGCCGGAACGGGGTTAAGGGTAAGATCCTGGCATGGATAGAGAATTGGGTGACTGGCAGGAGGCAGAGAGTGGGGATAAAGGGGTCTTTTTCAGGATGGCAGCCGGTGACTAGTGTTGTGCATTAGGGGTCGGTGCTGGGACCACAACTTTTCACAATATACATTAATGATCTGGAAGAAGGAACTGAAGGCACTGTTACTAAGTTTGCAGAGGATACAAAGACCTGTAGAGGGACAGGTAGTATTGAGGAAGCAATGGGGCTGCAGAAGGACTTGGACAAGCTAGGAGAGTGAGCAATGAATTGGCAGATGGAATATAATGTGGAAAAGTGAGAAGTTATGCACTTTGGAAGGAGGAATCTAGGTATAGACTATTTTCTAAATGGGGAAATGCTTAGGAAATCAGAAGCACAAAGGGAGTTCTTGTGCACGATTCTCTTAAGGTTAACGTGCAGGTTCAGACGGCAGTTAGGAAGGCTAGAGGGCTAGAATACATGAGGAGGGATGTACTTCTGAGGCTGTATCAGGCTCTGGTCAGACCCCACTTGGAGAATTGTAAGCAATTTTGGGCCCTGTATCTAAGGAAAGATGTGCTGGCCTTGGAGAGGGTCCAGAGTAGGTTCACAAGAACGATCCCTGGAATGAAGAACTCGACGCATGAGGAACGGTTGAGGACTCTGGGTCTGTACTCGTGGGAGTTTAGAAGGATGAGGGGGGATCTTATTGAAAATTACAGGATACTGCGAGGCCTGCAGAGAGTGGACATGGAGAGGATATTTCCACTTGTAGGAAAAACTAGAAGCAGAGGACACAACCTCAGACTAAAGGGACGATCCTTTAAAACAGATGAAGAGGAATTTCTTCAGCCAGAGGGTGGTGAATCTGTGGAACTCTTTGCCGCAGAAGGCTGTGGAGGTCAAATCACTGAGTGTCTTTAAGACAGAGATAAATAGGTTCTTGATTAATAAGGGGATCAGGGCTTATGGGGAAAAGGCAGGAGGATGGGGATGAGAAAAATATCAGCCATGATTGAATGGCAGAGCAGACCTGATGGGCCGAGTGGCCTAATTCCGCTCCTTTGACTTCTGGGCTATGCGTGGATCAGGCAGCTCTGGGTCACTGAGATCTCAGACTCAATTCCAGCTTTCCCTATCCTCACGTCAGTCATTATGTCTTGACTGGGTCTCGTAACTGGCCTGCTCTTACACAAATCGAATTGTTCTAACCCCCACAATAGGGGGGGGGGGGGGGGGGGGGGGGGGGGGGGGGGGGGGGGCACAGATTCAAATCCCACCCTGGCCGCTAGTGGGGTTTACGTTGAGTAATTAAAATCTGGGATTGAAAACTTGTTTCAACTGCTGATTGTTGTGGAAGGTAATGCCCATTCGGGAAGGAAATCTGCCATCCTTGCCTGGCCTGGCCTACATGTTTGCCCTGGTTCTGTAGTTTGTCGATGCTGTCAGTATTTGTTGTGACTAATGTCAGCGTTTTTTTCACCCTTTGCGATGGCGTTTCGTTTTTTGACCGTGAGGTTCTGGGACAAGTAGTTTTCCATCGCCAAGCGCTGTTTCACGGTTCCCTGCAGCGTATTTCCGTCTCCGCATTGAAGGCTGAACGTTATTTCTTTATTAGATCCCTGGCTCCCCGTGCTCGACGCTGAGCGACCGACGCTGGTCCCACTCGGCGACACTCGAAACGCCTGTGAGAGGGGAACCCGGTGTGAGCTGTCAGAAGTCTGTGCTTGCCCAGAGGAACCCGACCCCTTACCCGCGAGGGTTGTCTTCCTTTGCCCCTGAACATAGAACATAGAACAGTACAGCACAGAACAGGTCCTTCGGCCCTCGATGTTGTGCCGAGCAATGATCACCCTACTCAAACCCACGTATCCACCCTATTCCCGTAACCCAACAACTAACCTTACTTTTTTTTTAGGACACTATGGGCAATTTAGCATGGCCAATCCACCTAACCCGCACATCTTTGGACTGTGGGAGGAAACCGGAGCACCCGTAGGAAACCCACGCACACACGGGGAGGATGTGCAGACTCCGCACAGACAGTGACCCAGCCGGGAACCGAACCTGGGACCCTGGAGCTGTGAAGCCATTGTGCTATCCACAATGCTACCGTGCTGCCCAGTGCTAAAGATGTCAAGGAGCACGGGTAGAGCACAGGAGGGTGGCGTTGAGATAAAGGATCAACCATGATCACATTGAATGGTGGAGCAGGCTCGAAGGGCTGAGTGGCCTCCTCCTGCTTCTAGTTTCCCCGTTTCATAGAGTTATAATAATAATAACCTTTCATTGTCACAAGTATAAAGTTACTGTGAAAAGCCCCTGGTTGCCACATCCCGGCGCCTGTTCGGGTATTGAACCCGCGCTGCTGGCCTTGTTCTGCATCACAAAGCAGCTGTCTAGCCCACTGAGCTAAACCAGCCCGAGAGGTATGGGGTTTCACAGCAAAGAAAATGACCATTCGGCCCATCATGTCTGCACCAGCCTATCCTTCTAATCTCAGTTCCCAGCACTTGGTCTGTAGCCTTGTGCGCTTTGGCGTTTGAAGCGCTCATCGAAATAACAAATCGGCCTGACCTGATGTTCCACGGCATCTTGGAGCTCAGTATCCAGATCCCGCCTCTGAATTAATCAATTATGAGAGCTGACACTCAGAGAGATGATGCTGTGTGCAGTTCTGGAATCCACATTATAGGAGGGATGTGACAGCACTGGAAAGGGGGCAGAGGAGATTTACCAGCATGTTGCCTGGGCTGGAGAGTTTTAGCTATGAAGAGAGATTGGATAGACTGGGATTGTTTTCCTTGGAGCAGAGGAGGCTGAGGGGGGACCTGATTGAGATGTATAAAATTATGAGGGTCCCAGATAGAGTAGACAGGAAGAAACCTTTCCCAATGGTGGAGGGATCAGTGACCAGGGGGCATAGATTTAAGGTAAGGGGCAGGAGGTTTAGAGGGGATGTGAGGGGAAACCTTTTCACCCAGAGGGTGCTGGGAGTCTGGAACTCGCTGCCTGAGAGGGTGGTGGAGGCAGAGACCCTCATAACATATCAGAAGTATTTAGCTGTGCGCTTGCAGGGCAGACAAGGCTATGGGCCAAATGCTGGAAAATGGGATTGGAATAGTTAGGTGGTTGTTTCTGACCGGCACAGACTGGATGGGCCAAAGGGCCTTTTCTGTCCTGCAGGACTCTATGATTGTGACACTAAATGCTTTTTGTCTGAGAGTCACAGTCGCGAGTGAAGACGTGTGCAATAGCGTTTGTGCCTCTTGAAGGATGCAGTGGCCATGACTTGTCACCATGGCTGAAAGGAGTGCACTATGGGTAGTTGTTAAGGTGGAGTCGTCACCACATTCCACAGCAGGCCCACCTTCCCTAGGCTCCCATGTCTCCCAAGGATAACCCCATTGTGAGGGCTGAAGGTGACTTATGTTTCCTGTGTGATCATTGTGAGATTGGGACGACCGTGCGCGGCACGCTGCAGAGGACAATGAGGGTTTTGTCGCCGCCACCGAAGTGTGAAGAGATCCGCGCTCGTAAAACTGTCATAATATTGAGGGCAGCACGGTAGCATTGTGGATAGCACAATCGCTTCACAGCTCCAGGGTCCCAGGTTCGATTCCGGCTTGGGTCACTGTCTGTGCGGAGTCTGCACATCCTCCCCGTGTGTGCGTGGGATTTCTCCGGGTGCTCCGGTTTCTTCCCACAGTCCAAAGATGTGCGGGTTAGGTTGATTGGCCATGGTAAATTGCCCTTAGTGACCAAAATTGCCCTTAGTGTTGGGTGGTTACTGGGTTGTGGGGATAGGGTGGAGGTGTTGACCTTGGGTAGGGTGCTCATTCCAAGAGCCGGTGCAGACTCGATGGGCTGAATGGCCTCCTTCTGCACTGTAAATTCTATGATTCTAAGAATATCCACTCATGTATATCATGAGATGCAGACAGGCAGTGATTGACACACAGGATAACCAATGAACACACACGACACAGAACAACCAATCACCAGACAGGACACCACCACTATAAAGCCCACTGGGCATTAACGCTCTCGCTCTCCCTCTCTCACAGGACACGGCCAGGGAGATAGTCGCAGTGCACAGGCCAATGAACATCATCACCATGTGATAGAGAGCTAGTCTGGTCAAGCCAGTAGGAGGTTATCAGTTAGGTTCATAGAGTGTCAACCCACAGCAGATTATGTATAGCAATCAACAGGATCAATAAAACAGTGTTGGACCATCTCCTGTGTCGGAAGCCTGTTTCTCGTTTTACTGCATCCAGTTGCAGTCGCTGTTAGACCAACACGGATCACACATCAGTGACAACTTGTCTTCTCGCCGTGAGGTTGTCACGAGCACGGCTCCCGATTCATTCCCGTGCACTGGCCTCCTCGTGTGACTTGTCTGGCTTCTCGCCCGCTCCAGGATCATCCCCTTCCAGGCCATCCTTGTCCGAGGTGACAATTAGCCGATGCGTCCCTCTGGCAACACGCCACCCCCCCCCCCCCCCCCCCCCCCCCCCCCTCCGCCAACCCATCCCCTTCCCCACCTCTGCGGCACGAGAGTATGCAGGAAGCAGGAAATGATGATGATGAGGGACACACTCTGCGGTGAGTATTGGAGAGCCCCACCTGACAACTCCAAACATCGGGAATGCATCTCTAAGAGGCCAATAATCTGCTCCATTTAAGTCCTTGTGGCTGCACGTGCAGCATTGTATCTCTCCTCGAGTGCACTCTGTGGCAAACGGGCTTCTTTTGCCATCTCCTCTGGGAGGTGGGTACCTCGTTACACTGAGGAGTCTATCCACTAAGCGCTGAGCTCCCTCGAATATCTCTAATACCTGCGAGTAACTTAAAACGTACGAATGCTGAGAGCTCTCCAGTTACCTTGCCCGGCCATGCTGGACCTGGGGCAGAAATCTGCGACCCCCCCGCAGGGTCGGAGAATCGCCCGGGGCCGGCGTAAATCCCGCCCCTGCAGTGGCCGGAATTCTCCGCCACCCGGGAATCGGCGGTGGCGGGAATCGTGCCGGTCGGCGGGCACCCCCGCGGCGATTCTCCGGCCCGCGATGGGCCGAAGTCCCGCCGCTGACAGGCCTCCCCCGCCGGCGGGAATCAGAGCACCTCTGGTGCCGGCGGCAGTAGCCGGCGCGAGCGGGCTCCGGGTTCCTGGGGGGGGGCGCGGGGCGATCTGTCCCCGAGGGGTGCCCCCACGGTGGCCTGGGCCGCGATCGGGGCTCACCGATCGGCGGGCGGGCCTGTGCCGTGGGGGCACACTTTTTCTTCCGCCGTCGCCACGGCCTCCGCCATGGCAGAGGCGCAAGAGACCCCCTCCACCGCGCATGCGCCGGGGTGACGTCAGCGATCGCTGACGCTCCGGTGCATGTGCGGACTCACGCTGTCCGGCGAAGGCCTGTCGGCCAGCAGTTCACGCAGGCTGGCTGGGCGCCAAAGGCCGTTCGCGCCAGTCGGCGGGGCGCCAAGCACTCCGGCGCGGGCTTAGCCCCTAAAGGTGCGGAGAATTCCACACCTTTGGGGAAGCCCGACGCCGGTGTGGTTCTCGCTACTCCGGTACGCCGGGACTCCCCGCCCCGCCGGTAGGGGAGAATCCCGGCCCTGCTTTCCGTCAGCCTTTTCTATTAACGGATGGCACAGAATTCTGCCAGGGAGCTCTCCAGGCCACTTGTGTGCAGCCAATGGCACACCCACACTTGCAGGAAGCTGGGAATCAAAGTGAATTCTACAGATCTGGCAGCCTGGCTTGCTTCGTCCGTAAGGACCTGCACGTAATGGTGAGCTTTATTGAAAAGGGCTGTGGTCTGATCCGTTATGCTGCCGATTGGGAGATTCTGCGTAGATCCCGAATGGAGACTTGAAAGGTTCCAGCGGCAAAAAGGTTCAATGCGGGAGTGTCCTTCAGAGCAACTGAGCGGACAGTGCAGAGGGAGCTTTACTCTGTACCTAACCCCGTGCTGACCCTGTCCTGGGAGTATTTGATGGGGACAGTGTAGAGGGAGCTTTACTCTGTACCTAACCCCGTGCTGACCCTGTCCTGGGAGTATTTGATGGGGACAGTGCAGAGGGAGCTTTACTCTGTATCTAACCCCGTGCTGTACCTGTCCTTCAGAGCAACTGAGCGGACAGTGCAGAGGGAGCTTTACTCTGTATCTAACCCCGTGCTGTACCTGTCCTGGGAGTATTTGATGGGGACAGTGCAGAGGGAGCTTTACTCTGTATCTAACCCCGTGCTGTACCTGTCCTTCAGAGCAACTGAGCGGACAGTGCAGAGGGAGCTTTACTCTGTATCTAACCCCGTGCTGTACCTGTCCTGGGAGTGTTTGATGGGGACAGTGCAGAGGGAGCTTTACTCTGTATCTAACCCCGTGCTGTACCTGTCCTGGGAGTGTTTGATGGGGACAGTGTAGAGGGAGCTTTACTCTGTATCTAACCCCGTGCTGACCCTGTCCTGGGAGTGTTTGATGGGGACAGTGTCGAGGGAGCTTTCCTCTGTATCTAACCCCGTGCTGTACCTGTCCTGGGAGTGTTTGATGGGGACAGTGTAGAGGGAGCTTTACTCTGTACCTAACCCCGTGCTGTACCTGTCCTGGGAGTGTTTGATGGGGACAGTGCAGAGGGAGCTTTACTCTGTATCTAACCCCGGGCTGTACCTTTCCTGGGAGTGTTTGATGGGGATAGTGCAGAGGGAGCTTTACTCTGTATCTAACCCCGTGCTGTACCTGTCCTGGGAGTGTTTGATGGAGACAGTGCAGAGGGAGCTTTACTCTGTATCTAACCCCGTGCTGTAGCTGTCCTGGGAGTGTTTAACGGGGACAGTGTAGAGGGAGCTTTACTCTGTATCTAACCCCGTGCTGTACCTGTCCTGGGAATGTTTGATGGGGACAATGTAGAGGGAGCTTTACTCTGTATCTAACCCCGTGCTGTACCTGGCCTGAGAGTGTTTAATGAGGACAATTCTCTCTTCATTGATTTATAAAGTAAAGCTACAGCCGAAGAAGAGATAGAGCTGTCGGTAGCCGGTTCTTACACTGATTTCTTTGTTTATTTTCAATTGGGTCACATGCGCCTCACTGACAATCACTAAGGGTGTGTCTGTGTTTTGCGATGTCATTCTGAGAGAGGGTTTGTGTGTGATGGGAAGTGTTTGGTTTCACAGAGCTGTAAATATTTCAAAGCGAAAAGGCTGTGGGATTGGAAACAAATAGAGGAGCAGCTGTACCTCGGGGGGGGGGAACCCCGCTCTGCCTGGATGCTTCAAAACAGCTTGTGTCTTTCAGTTCCTTTTTACTGTGCCAACAGGGTCACTAACCGTCCAGGGCTGTGGGTGCCTTCTCTCTTAATGCACACTTGGGATCTGTTGGGAAACAGCTCCGTCTCTGGTCTGTGTGTTTTTCACTTCTCTTTTCGCATCCTCGCTGCTCTATCTTCTCAGAACTTGCGACGCCCTGACCGACACTGAGAGCCAGAGGTCAACTGGCACTGAAGCAGTGGCCGAGGACGTCACCCGTTTTGTTTTTGTTCGGGGGGTGGGAGGTTGGGAAGGGAGGGGAGTGGGGGGGGAAGGGTGTTCCTGTATCTGCCTTGGCGCACTTTCACCGGACTTTGTGGCTTCGCGTCCCACTGCAGGGGCCGATCGCGAGAATCGAGGCCTACACACTCCAGGACGGGACTGAGGAAGCGCCGCACAGCCGGAGGGCCGTCTTTCACATGATACGTCGAACTCCCCTCCAGGTGGCTGTAACAGATCCCGTGGCATTACATCGAAGAAGAAAAGTAGAAAATAAAAGCAGGAGGAGGCCATTCGGCCCTTTGAGCCAGCTCCGCCATTCATTATGATCATAGCTGATCATCCGACGCAATAGCCTAATCCCGCTTTCACCCTCATATCCTTTGGTCCCCTTTGCTTCGCTCCAAGTGCTATATCTTCTTGGAAACATAGCTTTTGACCTCAACTAATTTCTGTGGTAAAAAATTCCGCAGGTTGACCACTCTCTGGGTGAAGCAATTTCTCCTCATCTCTGTCCTAAATGGTCCTCAGACTGTGACCCCTGGTTCTGGACACCCCTCCACCATCGGGAACATCCTCCCGGCATCTACCCTGTCCAGTCCTGTTAGGATGTTAGAGGTTTCTATGAGATTCTCCCTCGTTCTTCTGAATTGCGGTGAATACAATCCTAACCGATTCAGTCTCTCCTCATACATCAGTCCTGCCATCACATACAGAGGAGTGAGGGGATGACAAGTGCATGGGGAACTATCCCGGCATGGCTCTCTGATCCGGTCCTGCCAATTAGCCCATAAGAATCGGCGCAGAATTAGGCCACTCGGCCCATCGAGTCTGCTCTTCCAATCATGGCTGATATGTTTCTCATCCCCATTCTCCTGACTTCTCCCCATAAGCCCTGATCCCCTTATTAATCAAGAACCTATCTATCTCTGTGTTACAGACACTCAGTGAATTGTCCTCCACAGCCTTCTGCGGCAAAGAGTTCCACACATTCGCCACCCTCTGGCTGAAGAAATTCCTCCTCATCTCCGTTTTCAAGGATCATCCCTTCAGTCTGAGATTGTGTCCTCTGGTTCTAGTTTCTCCTACCGGTGGAAACATCCTCTCCACGTCCATTCTATCCAGGCCTCGTAGTATCCTGTAAGTTTCAATGAGTTCCTACTCATCCTTCTAAACTCCAACGAGTACAGACCCAGAGTCCTCAAACTCTCCTCATGTGACAAGCTCTTCATTCTTGGAATCATTCTTGTGAATCTCCTCTGGACCCTTTCCAAGGCCCAGCACATCCTTCCTTAGATACGGGGCCCAAAACTGCTCACGATACTCCAAATGAGGTCTGAACAGAGCCTTATACAGCCTCAGAAGTACATCCCTGGTCTTGTATTCTAGCCCTCTCGAAATGAATGCTAACATTGCATTTGCCTTCCTAATTGCTGACTGAACCTGCACGTTAACCTTAAGAGAATCGTGAACAAGGACTCCCAAGTCCCTTTGTGCTTCTGATTTCCTAAGCCTTTTCCCCATTTAGAAAATAGTCTGTGCCTCTATTCCTCCTTCCAAAGTGCATAACCTCACACTTTTCCACATTATATTCCATCTGCCACTTCTTTACCCACTCTCCCAGCCTGTCCACATCCTTCTGCAGCCCCCCTGCTTCCTCAATACTACCTGACCCTCTGCATATCTTTATATAATTTGCAAACTTCGCAACATTGCCCTCAGTTCCTTCTTCCAGATCGTTAACATGGATAATTGTGGTCCCAACACTGACCCCTGCGAAGCACCACTAGTCACCGGCTGCCATCCAGAAAAAGACACCTTTATCCCCACTCTCTGCCTTCTGCCAGTCAGCCAACCCTCTCTCCATGCCAGGATCTTACCCTTAACACCCTGGGTTCTTATTTAGCAGCCTCCTGTATAGAAACCTCCTGTATAGGAAACCTAAATAGATCACATCCACTGGCTCTCCTTTGTCTAACTTCCTCATTACCTCCTCAAAGAATTTTTAAAAAAAATTTAGAGCACCCAATTATTTTTTTCAATGAAGGGGCAATTTAGCGTGGCCAATCCACCTAATGTGGGGGGTGAAACCCATGCAGACACGGGGAGAATGTGCAAACGCCACACGGACAGTGTCCCAGGGCTGGGATTTGAACCCGGGTCCTCAGCACTGTCGGCAGCAATGCTAACCACTGTGCCACCGTGCTGCCCTTCCTCAAAGAATTCTAACAGATTTGTGAGGCATGACCTCTCCTTGACAAAGCCGTGCTGACTCAGTCCTATTTAAACATGCCTTTCCAAGTACTCCGCAATCTCACCCTTAATAATAGACCCTAAAATCTTACCAATGACCGAAGTCAGGCTAACCGGCCTACAATTTCCCGTCTTCTGCCTACTTCCCAGCCCCAAGGAGGCCGACAGCCGATTGGCCTCATTAAGGGCTCATGACTGAGGGGCATTCAACAGAGTTGGAAACTTTTAGCTGATGGTGGCTTGGGGCCAGGAGGGGTGGGGTGGGCGGGAGGCGTGGGATGGGGGAAACAGGATCTGTCAACTTCATGGAGGCTTCCCTCTGCAAGCCTTTTGGGGAGGGGCCCTTTGGGTCAAGGCCCAACGAAGTACCACAGACAGTGAAGTCAACAATACCCTCCCCACTTCACCCTCGAGTTCCCGGCCTACTGAGCAGCCATTCAGGTGCCCGCCTGCTATACTGAGGCGGCCAGTCGGGAGGCAAGGTTCAGAGCCACGTGCAGGGATCCGGCGAGGCTCAGGGCGAAGGAGTCTGTGAGCTTCCGCTGCTAATCCCGGTGTTCTGCTTGGAGGCCGGGCGGACTGTTTTTCTGCTGGTGCTGTGTTGGGAAACGAGGTTGTCACCAGGCTTTCTGTTTATCTTCTCAGTTCCTGGTACTGACCCCAGTGAGTCACCCTTACCAGAATCTGATCGTCTGGGGCCTATCCAGAACTACACTTCTGCAAATCAGGCAATCATCTGAACAGTGGCTTATTTCTCACTCGCTGCTGTGGACAGGTAACCCTCTGAGAATGTCGCCAACTTCCCCAAAGCAAGATGTTTACAAAGCGAGGCCTTGTGGGAACTGTGAAGCCACGAAGGCTCGCTCTGACCAGAATGTACCCCCAGATTCTCCGAGCTGGTTGGGGTGGGGGGGTACACTGCCTTCTGACAGTGCTGTGAGCTTCCCACCCCCTTCGGGAGTGCCAGCTGAGAATCAGACAATGATGTCCTCTTTGTCTCAAGGGTCAGGAGTGCCCAAAAGGAGCCGTTCTCTGGGAATTCTTGGCCCCCCCTGCCGCCGCGCAGTTTTGGCAGCGCACACCTGGGTTTAAACGTTGCGGGCCTGTCCCCATTGCAGAGCTCTGATGAGCCTTGGTGGGCGTTCTGCCTTTCAGGTTAGGCGTTGGACAGCAGGCCGTGCCCGCCGCTCCTGCGCGAGGGCCAAGGGATCGGGACTGCTGCTTTTCGGAAGAGCGGTGCGCTCCCTCAGTGACCTTGACATCATTCCACCTTCAATCGGATTCAGGCTCATTTAGGAATGAGCGGCCGTGGGATCTTGCTGTGTGTAGGTTGGCTGAGCCGTTTGCTGGTTGGCAACGGTGGCAGTGCGCCAATAATTACTGCGTTGGCATAAAGTGCTTTGGAATGTCCAAGGGATGTGAAAGGTGCTACAGAAATACAATTTCTGCTTTTCCCTGGTCCACACGACTGCTGCGGATCACGTTGCAATATGGCAACTGGCCAATCAGGGGAAGGTTTTGTCAAACAATATTTCGCAACGAATGTTTGAAGTTCAATATTTATCTTAATTTAACCTTGATTTTTTTTTATTAGAGGGGCAGAGAAATCATTAAAATGTGAACCAATAAAATCAAACTGATCAAAAAAACAAGCTCACAGTGTTTGGCTCGATGGCTCCCAGCAAACCCATTAATTTTACATAATTGTTTTACATAGAACATACAGTGCAGAAGGAGGCCATTCAGCCCATTGAGTCTGCACCGACCCACTTTAAGCCCTCACTTCCACCCTACCCCCGTAACCCAGTTACCCCTCCTAACCTTTTTTTGGTCACTAAGGGGCAATTTAGCATGGCCAATCCACCTAACCTGCACGTCTCTGGACTGTGGGAGGAAACCAGAGCACCCGGAGGAAACCCACGCAGACAACGTGCAGACTCCGTACAGACTGTGACCCAGCAGGGAATCGAACCTGGGACCCTGGCGCTGTGCAGCCACAGTGCTAATCACTTGTGCTACCGTGCTGCCCAGTGCTCACGGTGTTAAAGACAGCCAGTATTCACAATGTTAAAGACAGCCAGTAGCCAGTGTTCACAATGTTATAGATAGCCAATGTTAACAGTGTTAAAGACAGCCAGTGTTCACAGTGTTAAAGACAGCCGGTGTTCACAGTGTTAAAGACAGCCAGTGTTCACAGTGTTAAAGACAGCCAGTGTTCACAGTGTTAAAGACAGCCAGTATTCACAATGTTAAAGACAGCCAGTGTTCACAATGTTAAAGGCAGACAGTATTCACAATGTTAAATACAACCAGTGTCCACTGTGTTAAATGTTTCCGTACCAGCCTCCCCGGACAGGCGCCGGAATGTGGCGACTAGGGGCTTTTCACAGTAACTTCATTGAAGCCTACTCGTGACAATAAGCAATTTTCATTTCATTTCATTTTTCAAATACAACCAGTGTCCACTTTGTGAAAGACAGCCAGTGTTCACAGTGTTAAAGGCAGCCAGTGTCCACTGTGTTAAAGACAGCCAATGTCCACTGTGTTAAAGACAGCCAGTCTCACAGGGTTAAATACAGCCAGTGCTCAGTGTTAAAGACAGCCAGTGTCCACTGTGTTAAAGACATCCAGTGTCCACTGTGTTAGAGACAGCCAGTGCCCACTGTGTTAAAGTAGCCAGGGTCCACTGTGTTATACAAAACCAGTGTAAATAGTATAAGCAGCCAGTGTATTCAGGGATTCAGATAGCCAATGTCTGCAGTGTCACAGCCAGCCAGTGAATGTAGCTGTACAGAGGCAGTGAATGCACTTATATATTTAGACATTGTGAGGAAAGTTATAGATGTGCAGGTGGTTTTATAGAAATTCAGTGAACGCTGTTGTGGTTAGCCAGTGTATACAGTGTTACATATAGCCAGTGTATGCAGTGCTCATGCATGCAATGTTGCACACACAGCTTTATCGATTTTCACATACCAGCGCATACTGTTACAGGTGCATTATTATAGAAACCAGTGTGTGTAGTATTACAAAGAGCCAGTGCAGTATTATAGAAACCAGTGGGCGCAGTGTTACAGAGAGCCAGTGCAGTATTATAGAAACCAGTGTGTGTAGTATTACAGAGAGCCAGTGCAGTATTATAGAAACCAGTGGGCGCAGTGTTACAGAGAGCCAATGCATTATTATGGAAATTAGTGGGCGCAGTGTTACAGAGAGCCAGTGCAGTATTATAGAAACCAGTGTGCGCAGTGTTACAGAGAGCCGGTGCATTATTATAGAAACCAGTGTGCGCAGTGTTACAGAGAGCCAATGCATTATTATAGAAATTAGTGGGCGCAGTGTTACAGAGAGCCAGTGCAGTATTATAGAAACCAGTGTGTGCAGTGTTACAGAGAGCCGGTGCATTATTATAGAACCCAGTGTGTGCAGTGTTACAAAGAGCCAGTGCAGTATTATAGAAACCAGTGTGCGCAGTGTTACAGAGAGCCGGTGCATTATTATAGAAACCAGTGTGTGTAGTGTTACAAAGAGCCAGTGCAGTATTACAGAAACCACTGGGCACTGTGTTACAGAGAGCCAGTGCAGTATTATAGAAACCAGTGTGCTTAGTGTTACAGAGAGCCAGTGCATTATTATAGAAACCAGTGTGCGCAGTGTTACAAAGAGCCAGTGCAGCATTATAGAAACCAGTGTGTGCAGTGTTACAAAGAGCCAGTGCAGTATTATAGAAACCAGTGGGCGCAGTGTTACAGAGAGCCAGTGCTGTATTATAGAAACCAGTGTGCTTAGTGTTACAGAGAGCCAGTGCAGTATTATAGAAACCAGTGTGTGCAGTGTTACAAAGAGACAGTGCAGTATTATAGAAACCACTGGGCGCAGTGTTACAGAGAGCCAGTGCAGTATTATAGAAACCAGTCTGTGCAGTGTTACAACGAGCCAGTGCAGTATTATAGAAACCAGTGTGCACAGTGTTACAGAGAGCCAGTGCAGTATTATAGAAACCAGTGTGTGCCATGTTACAAAGAGCCAATGCAGCATTATAGAAACCAGTGTGTGCAGTGTTACAACGAGCCAGTGCAGTATTATAGAAACCAGTGTGTGCAGTGTTACAGAGAGCCAGTGCAGTATTATAGAAACCAGTGTGGACAGTGTTACAGAGAGCCAGTGCAGTATTATAGAAACCAGTGTGTGCCATGTTACAAAGAGCCAATGCAGCATTATAGAAACCGCTGGGCACTGTGTTACAGAGAGCCAATGCAGCATTATAGAAACCGCTGGGCACTGTGTTACAGAGAGCCAGTGCAGTATTATAGAAACCAGTGTGCTCAGTGTTACAGAGAGCCAGTGCAGTATTATAGAAACCACTGGGCACTGTGTTACAGAGAGCCAGTGCAGTATTATAGAAACCAGTGTGCTCAGTGTTACAGAGAGCCAGTGCAGTATTATAAAAACCAGTGTGTGCAGTGTTACAGAGAGCCAGTGCAGTATTATAGAAACCACTGGGCGCAGTGTTACAGAGAGCCAGTGCAGTATTATGGAAACCAGTGTGTACAGTGTTACAATGAGCCAGTGCAGTATTATAGAAACCAGTGTGTGCAGTGTTACAGAGAGCCAGTGCAGTATTATAGAAACCAGTGGGCGCAGTGTTACAGAGAGCCAGTGCAGTATTATAGAAACCAGTGTGCTCAGTGTTACAGAGAGCCAGTGCAGTATTATAGAAACCAATGTGTGCAATGTTACAGAAAGCCAGTGCAGTATTATAGAAACCAGTGTGCGCAGTGTTACAGGGAGCCAGTGCAGTATTATAGAAACCAGTGTGTGCAGTGTTACAAAGAGCCAGTGCAGTATTATAGAAACCAGTGTGTGCAGTGTTACAGAGAGCCAGTGCAGTATTATAGAAACCACTGGGCGCAGTGTTACAGAGAGCCAGTGCAGTATTATAGAAACCAGTGTGTGCAGTGTTACAACGAGCCAGTGCAGTATTATAGAAACCAGTGTGCACAGTGTTACAGAGAGCCAGTGCAGTATTATAGAAACCAGTGTGTGCCATGTTACAAAGAGCCAATGCAGCATTATAGAAACCGCTGGGCACTGTGTTACAGAGAGCCAGTGCAGTATTATAGAAACCAGTGTGCACAGTGTTACAGAGAGCCAGTGCAGTATTATAGAAACCAGTGGGCGCAGTGTTACAGAGAGCCAGTGCAGTATTATAGAAACCAGTGTGGACAGTGTTACAGAGAGCCAGTGCAGTATTATAGAAACCAGTGGGCGCAGTGTTACAGAGAGCCAGTGCAGTATTATAGAAACCAGTGTGCTCAGTGTTACAGAGAGCCAGTGCAGTATTATAGAAACCACTGGGCACTGTGTTACAGAGAGCCAGTGCAGTATTATAGAAACCAGTGTGCTCAGTGTTACAGAGAGCCAGTGCAGTATTATAGAAACCACTGGGCGCAGTGTTACAGAGAGCCAGTGCAGTATTATAGAAACCAGTGTGCACAGTGTTACAATGAGCCAGTGCAGTATTATAGAAACCACTGGGCGCAGTGTTACAGAGAGCCAGTGCAGTATTATAGAAACCAGTGTGTGCAGTGTTACAGAGAGCCAGTGCAGTATTATAGAAACCAGTGTGTGCCATGTTACAAAGAGCCAATGCAGCATTATAGAAACCGCTGGGCACTGTGTTACAGAGAGCCAGTGCAGTATTATAGAAACCAGTGTGTGCAGTGTTACAAAGAGCCAGTGCAGTATTATAGAAACCAGTGTGCTCAGTGTTACAGAGAGCCAGTGCAGTATTATAGAAACCACTGGGCGCAGTGTTACAGAGAGCCAGTGCAGTATTATAGAAACCAGTGTGCTCAGTGTTACAGAGAGCCAGTGCAGTATTATAGAAACCACTGGGCGCAGTGTTACAGAGAGCCAGTGCAGTATTATAGAAACCAGTGTGTGCAGTGTTACAACGAGCCAGTGCAGTATTATAGAAACCAGTGTGCACAGTGTTACAGAGAGCCAGTGCAGTATTATAGAAACCAGTGTGTGCCATGTTACAAAGAGCCAATGCAGCATTATAGAAACCGCTGGGCACTGTGTTACAGAGAGCCAGTGCAGTATTATAGAAACCAGTGTGCACAGTGTTACAGAGAGCCAGTGCAGTATTATAGAAACCAGTGGGCGCAGTGTTACAGAGAGCCAGTGCAGTATTATAGAAACCAGTGTGGACAGTGTTACAGAGAGCCAGTGCAGTATTATAGAAACCAGTGGGCGCAGTGTTACAGAGAGCCAGTGCAGTATTATAGAAACCAGTGTGCTCAGTGTTACAGAGAGCCAGTGCAGTATTATAGAAACCACTGGGCACTGTGTTACAGAGAGCCAGTGCAGTATTATAGAAACCAGTGTGCTCAGTGTTACAGAGAGCCAGTGCAGTATTATAGAAACCACTGGGCGCAGTGTTACAGAGAGCCAGTGCAGTATTATAGAAACCAGTGTGCACAGTGTTACAATGAGCCAGTGCAGTATTATAGAAACCACTGGGCGCAGTGTTACAGAGAGCCAGTGCAGTATTATAGAAACCAGTGTGTGCAGTGTTACAGAGAGCCAGTGCAGTATTATAGAAACCAGTGTGTGCCATGTTACAAAGAGCCAATGCAGCATTATAGAAACCGCTGGGCACTGTGTTACAGAGAGCCAGTGCAGTATTATAGAAACCAGTGTGTGCAGTGTTACAAAGAGCCAGTGCAGTATTATAGAAACCAGTGTGCTCAGTGTTACAGAGAGCCAGTGCAGTATTATAGAAACCACTGGGCGCAGTGTTACAGAGAGCCAGTGCAGTATTATAGAAACCAGTGTGCTCAGTGTTACAGAGAGCCAGTGCAGTATTATAGAAACCACTGGGCGCAGTGTTACAGAGAGCCAGTGCAGTATTATAGAAACCAGTGTGCGCAGTGTTACAGGGAGCCAGTGCAGTATTATAGAAACCAGTGTGTGCAGTGTTACAAAGAGCCAGTGCAGTATTATAGAAACCAGTGTGCGCAGTGTTACAAAGAGCCAGTGCAGTATTATAGAAACCAGTGTGTGCAGTGTCACAGAGAGCCAGTGCAGTATTATAGAAACCAGTGTGTGCAGTGTCACAGAGAGCCAGTGCAGTATTATAGAAACCCGTGTGTGCAGTGTTACAGAGAGCCAGTGCAGTATTATAGAATCCAGTGTGCTCAGTGTTACAGAGAGCCAGTGCAGTATTATAGAAACCAGTGTGTGCAGTGTTACAGAGAGCCAGTGCAGTATTATAGAAACCAGTGTGCTCAGTGTTACAGAGAGCCAGTGCAGTATTATAGAAACCAGTGTGTGCAGAGTTACAGAGAGCCAGTGCAGTATTATAGAAACCAGTGTGTGCAGTGTTACAGAGAGCCAGTGCAGTATTATAGAAACCACTGGGCACTGTGTTACAGAGAGCCAGTGCAGTATTATAGAAACCAGTGTGCGCAGTGTTACAGAGAGCCAGTGCAGTATTATAGAAACCAGTGTGCTCAGTGTTACAGAGAGCCAGTGCAGTATTATAGAAACCAGTGTGTGCAGAGTTACAGAGAGCCAGTGCAGTATTATAGAAACCAGTGTGTGCAGTGTTACAGAGAGCCAGTGCAGTATTATAGAAACCAGTGTGTGCAGTGTTACAAGGAGCCAGTGCAGTATTATAGAAACCAGTGTGCGCAGTGTTACAGAGAGCCAGTGCAGTATTATAGAATCCAGTGGGTGCAGTGTTACAGAGAGCCAGAGCAGTATTATAGAAACCACTGGGCACTGTGTTACAGAGAGCCAGTGCAGTATTATAGAAACCAGTGCGCTCAGTGTTACAGAGAGCCAGTGCAGTATTATAGAAACCAGTGTGTGCAGTGTTACAGAAAGCCAGTGCAGTATTATAGAAACCAGTGGGCGCAGTGTTATAGATAGCTAGGGCAGTATTATAGATGGGCAGTGCAAGTAGAGTTTTTGACAGTCAGTATAGATTGCAGTGCAGGCTTTTTCACTGGCAGCCAGTGTGCTCTGTATGTTACTGGCAGTCAGCTGGGTTTGTGGGCACAGCAGTCGGGCAGCCGAATCTGGGTCTGTCTGACACACCCTGTTTGAGTGACTCTGTCACTCTGATATGAAGACGCATTCTAGAGTGTTAGGTAAGATTGTAAATACTAATGTTGTAAATTCATGGTGACTCAGCCAAACAAATAATCAAGAGATTATAAACAGCAGGAAAGGAGGGTAAAGTTCATGAGGATTCCCGGTAAAGAGGTGGGACAACCTCTTTCTCACTCACCCGCTCAAATATCATTTTTTTTAGCTTTCCTTCTATCCCTCTCTCACTCTTTGTGTCTGCCTCTTGTCCTGCCCTTTCCAGGCTCTCTGACTCCTTTCCCTCAGTCTCTCTCTGTTCCTCAGTTGCTCTCTGTCTCTCTCTCTTTGTGTCTTTCTCTTTTTCTCTCCCAGTTTCACTCTGTCTCTCAATCTCTATCCCTCTCTGACTCTCAATCCCCCTCTGGCAGCCTCTACTGTTTCTCCCTCCCTTTCTCCCGCTGTGTCCTCATCTGTCTTATTCTCCTGGTCTTCGCTCTGTTTCCCTCTGTCGCTTTCTCTCGATCTGTCTCTCAATCTCGTTATCTCTAGCTCCCTGTCTACCTCCCACGAGTCTCTCTCCCTTCTGTCTCTCTCTGTTTTTCTTTCTCTCTCTATCTTTGGCTCTCACTCTCCCTGTCTCTCTCTCTCTCTTGACCTGTCTGTCTCTCAGTCTCTCTTTCTTTCCCTTCCTTTGTCTCTCGGTTTTTCTGTCTGTTTTTCTCTCTCTCCCCCCTTCTGTCTCTTTCGCTCTCTCTATCTGTCTGTCTCTCAGTCTACCTGTCTCTCTCCCTCCCTCCCTCTCTCTCTCTCCTCACCCTTCCTCTCTCTATCTCTCTCGGTTTCTCTGTTCTTTTTCTCTCTGTCCCCCCTTCTCTCTCTTTCGCTCTCTCTATCTGTCTGTCTCTTAGTCTACCTGTCTCTCTCCCTCCCTCCCTCTCTCTCTCTCTCTCCTCACCCTTCCTCTCTCTATCTCTCTCGGTTTCTCTTGTTTTTCTCTCTGTCCCCCCTTCTCTCTCTTTTGCTCTCTCTATCTGTCTGTCTCTTAGTCTACCTGTCTCTCTCCCTCCCTCCCTCTCTCTCTCTCTCACTATTCCTCTCTCTCGGTTTCTCTGGTTCTTTTTCTCTCTGTCCCCCTTCTCTCTCTTTTGCTCTCTCTATCTGTCTGTCTCTTAGTCTACCTGTCTCTCTCCCTCCCTCCCCCCCCCCCCCCTCTCTCTCTCTCTCTCCTCACCCTTCCTCTCTCTATCTCTCTCGGTTTCTCTGTTCTTTTTCTCTCTGTCCCCCCTTCTCTCTCTTTTGCTTGCCCTATCCGTCTGTCTCTTAGTCTACCTGCCACTCTCTCCCTCCCTCTCTCTCTCCCTCCCTCCCTCTCTCCCTCCCTCCCTCTCTCTCTCCTTCCCTCTCTCTCTAACCAGAGGAGGGCGAGATGTTTCTGTTGTGATTCTGACTGCCCCACGATAGCCACATTGTGAAACCAGGTCCAGTAAACCGGAATGTGTTGAGGCGCTGGAATATTTTCAATCCCCCCAGTTCGTTCCGGGAGGAAATCTGCGGTTGGAATTCTTCCTCTGAGGTTCTAGGTATCTGTGCAACACGGGCGAGGACACTTTGATTGGTCAGCCTAGGGGAGAGGGAGGGAGGGGGCCCAGTTAAAAGCCCACCACAGTGCAGCGAGACTGGAGTCACGTGTAGTCCCAGATTGAGCAAGGAGGGTAGATTTCCTCCCCGAAAGTGAACCAGGTGAGGTTTTGCCCTTTCAACGTCAAATGTCAGGTCAAAGGTTACTGACCAGTTGTAAAAGAGCTCACCTGCAGATACATAGCTGCTGTGACAACAGCTTGCATTTCTATAGCTCCCTTAACACGCAACTGCAGATTTAAACAAGCTCGGAGACTGAGCCTCATATGGAGATAATACAACGGATGTCTTTTGTTCCCGTCCCCCCCCCCCCCCCCCCAATACCCCCCACACCCCATTCAGACTCCGAGTTTGTCCAGGAGTAAAGTCGCCATAGTCCCAGATGACCATCGGCTGCTTTCCCCTTTCAGGGGGAGAGGGCTGACTGGTGGTGATTTAACCTGAGGGTCACCACACCTCAGGCGAGGGGCAAGGTTGAGAAGGCGGGGGCCTTCATGGCTAACCTCAGCCGGTACGGGGAATTGAACCCACGCTGCTGGCCTCGCACTGCATCACGAGCCAGCTGTCCAGCCCACTGAGCTGGCCAGCCTTGGTGAGACCCACCTCCTGGTTCCCTTGATCCCATTCCCACACTAAACCATGGACCACCCAATTCTTTCCCCAGGCCTCCAAGTTAGTCAGTATTATTAATACCACTCGCTCTTCAATTGTCCATCTCTCTCTCTCTCCTTTAAGTCTGCCGTCATCGCCCTCATCTCCTCAAGGAAAACCACCCTGAACCTCACCGTCCTTTAAACTACTGTCCCATCTCCAAACTCCTCCGTAAACCCCACCCCCCACTCTCTAAAAAAATGTCTATACAAAATCTCAATTGGCGCTGTCACCTCCCAAATCCATGCCCCATCTTTCCCACAAATTCATGTCCTCCCTCTACTCAGATCTCCGCCCCTATCGACGTACTGAAACGGCTCTTGTCACAGCCACCAATGGCGTTCTCCGTGATTGTGACAAGCGGAGACTTGACCCTTCCCCCCTCCATAAATCTGAGGTTACCCAAAAATTTATCATAATCCTCAACAAGCCCATTTCAGCTCTGCAAGGACACCTTGAATGCTGAGCCCGGGGGCGGGGTGGGGGGGGGGGGGGGGGGGGGGGGGGGTGGCTCCTTTATGATGCTCCGAAAGAACCTACCTCTTTGAACAAGCGTTTGGTCACCTGTCCCTGGTATCTGCTTAAGTGGCCCGATATGATGATTGACTCTTTTAAGGGCAACACAGCAGAGTAAGAGTCACCTGGTTTGGGTGACCAATCGAGACTCAGAGTGGGGAATCACCCTCAGGGGGAGGCGTGCTCCTTGCTGGAGGTATTTTAGAATTAGCTGCAAACACAATGCTGGATTGAGTTTCGGAGCCATGAGGTCATGTTGCAGCTGTACAAAACTCTGGTGCGGCCGCATGTGGAGTATTGCGTGCAGCTCTGGTCGCCGCATTATAGGAAGGATGTGGAAGCATTGGAAAGGGTGCAGAGGAGATTTACCAGAATGTTGCCTGGTATGGAGGGAAGATCTTATGAGGGAAGGCTGAGGGACTTGAGGCTGCTTTCGTTAGCGAGAAGAATGTTGAGAGGTGACTTAATTGAGGCATACAAGATGATCAGAGGATTAGATGGGGTGGACAGTGAGAGCCTTTTTCCTCGGATGGTGATGTCCAGCACGAGGGGACATAGCTTTAAATTGAGGGGAGATAGATACAGGACAGATGTCAGAGGTAGATTCTTTACTCAGAGAGTAGTAAGGGCATGGAATGCCCTGCCTGCAACAGTAGTGGATTCGCCAACACTAAGGGCATTCAAATGGTCATTGGATAGGCAGATGGACGATAAGGGAATAGTGTAGATGGGCTTTAGAGGGGTTTCACAGGTCGGCGCAACATCGAGTGCTCTTGAAGATCACTTATAAATAAATCTTTTTTGGTTCATTACGTCATTACACTGGGTGTACTGTTTTGCTTTTTAATGTTCCGCTGAAGCATCTTGGGATGTTTTATTAAAGTTAGAGGTGGTGTATAAGTAAAAGTTGTTGGCGAAAGACAGAGGCCTTGAAGGGGTGTCTTCAGGAAGAAAGCAAGGTCGGGAGACGGAGAGGGTTTGGGAGTTTGGATTACCGCAGGTTTCCGGGCCCGTGCGGGCAGCTGAAGCCACGGCCGCCAGTGGTGGAGCGAGGACACTGGTCAAGAGATCAGGGCTGGAATTCTCCGGCTGTTGGGATTCCCTGTTCCCGACGGCAGTACACCTCTGTCCGCAGGTTACCCGGGGCAGCGTGGCGAGGCTTCATGGGGAGTTCCCCTTGACAAGCAGCGGGAAGAAAGAACCCCCCCCCCCCCCCACCCCACCCCACCACCATTAGGGGATTACAGAATCCCACCCCAGTAACGGAGGAGTGCAAAGATCTTGGCTTTTTTTTGGCGGAGATGCTTGAACATGTACCAGCTTGAACATTCACCATGTACATGTTCCCGTACCAGCCTCCCCGGACAGGCGCCGGAATGTGGCGACTAGGGGCTTTTCACAGTAACTTCATCGAAGCCTACTCGTGACAATAAGCGATTTTCATTCATTTCATTTCACATGTCACCAAGTGTGTAGATGAGGGTAGTGTAGTTGATGTAGTTTACATGGATTTCACCAAAGCCTTTGACAAGGTTCCACATGGGAGACTTATTAAGAAGACAAATGCACATCAGACACAAGGGAACTTGATAAGGTGGATTCATAATTGGCTTAGCAGTAGGAGCCAGGGGGTGAAGATAGATGGCTTTTTATCAATCGGGGGCGTAGATTACAAAAGCAGGGAGGTCATATTGGAGTTGTATAGAACTTTGGTGAGGCCAGTGTTCAATTCTGGTCGCCACATTAGAGGAAGGATGTGATTGCACTGGAGGGGGAGCAGAGGAGATTCACCAGGATGTTGCCTGGGATGGAACATTTAAGTTTTGAAGAGAGGCTTGGGTAGGCTTGGGTTGTTTTCTCTGGAGCAGAGAAGACTGAGGGGGCGACCTGATCGAGGTGTCCAAGATTATGAGGGGCATGGACAGGGTGGATAGGGAGCAGCTGTTCCTCTCCGCTGTGGGGCCGGGTGTGAGAAGACACAGGCAGGAGATTGAGGGAGGGTTTGAGGAAATTCGTTTCTACCCAAAGGGTGGTGAGGGTCTGAAACGCACAGCCTGGGAGGGGGGTAGAGGCGGGTTACCTCACATCCTTTAAAAAGTACTTGGATGAGTACGTGGCACGTCTTAACATTCAAGGCTATGGGTCGAGGGCTGGCAAATGGGATTAGGTAGGCAGGTCAGAGCCTGTTATACATCGGTGCAGACTCGATGTGCCGAAGGGCTTCTTCTGCACTGTAATATTCTGTGACTCAGTGACTCTGAGCCAGTGTAGGCGGATAACGCAGGGATGATGAATGAACATGACTTTACAGGCGGTGGTGGCTATGCTGGCTTGCCAGGGACAGGATTGGGAGAGTGGATCGGTATTGTTTGTTTACTACCCTTGAGAAAGAGCTGAGTGGCAGAGTGTGCAACAGTTGTACTCAGACAGTGACAGGAAGCAGCTCGGACGCTTGTTTATAACAGTAAGCAGAGACTTCCAGGAATGACTGCGGATCATTCCCAGAATGAGCAGGTTGCACTCAACGTAGCTGGGGCTGTCTCACTGAAGGGTTCCATTCTGTCGGTGGCCCGCAGTCTGCGGGGGGTCAGAGTTGAAGTGCGCCGGACCCAGCTCGCGGTTCCCTCTCCAATAACGCGGGCAGGCGGCCTGGTTCTGGAGCACTTAGGGGTGTCACAGATCAAGGGTCACGGGGATTCACTCCATGCAAGCCCATCGTGAACCTGGGTCTCCAATCCTCCAGCATTTTCCCGGAATATCCAGGGATTGACGATCGCGGTAGCTCAGTGGTTAGCACTGTTGCTTCACAGTACCAGGGTCCCGGGTCCAATTCCCGGCTTGGGTCGCTGTCTGTGCGGAGTCTGCACGTTCTCCCCGTGTCTGCCTGGGTTTCCTCCGGGTGCTCCGGTTTCCTCTCAGAAGTCCCGAAAGACGTGCTGTTAGGTGAATTGGACACTCTGAATTCTCCCTCAGTGTCCCCGAACAGGCGCCGGAGTGTGGCGACTAGGGGATTTTCACAGTAACTTCATTGTAGTGTTAATGTAAGCCTAGTTGTGAATAAAGATTGTTATTCTTTTTTTTAAATTTTGAGTACCCAATTCATTTTTTCCAATTAATGGGCAATTTAGCGTGGCAAATCCACCTACCCTGCACATCTTTGGGTTGTGGGGGCGAAACCCACGCAGACACGGGGAGAATGTGCAAACCCCACACGGACAGTGACCCAGAGCCAGGATCGAACCTGGGACCTCGGCGCCGCGAGACAGCAGGGCTAACCCACTGTGCCACCGGGCTGCCCTAAAGATTGTTATTCTAGGGCAGCACGGTGGCCTAGTGGTTAGCACAACCGCCTCACGGCGCTGAGGTCCCAGGTTCGATCCCGGCTCTGGGTCACTGTCCGTGTGGAGTTTGCACATTCTCCCCGTGTTTGCGTGGGTTTCGCCCCCACAACCCAAAAATGTGCAGAGTAGGTGGATTGGCCACGCTAAATTGTCCCTTAATTAGAAAAAATAATTGGCTAATCTAAATTTATAAAAAAAAAGAAAAAAAAAGATTGTTATTCTTATCAATCCCCAGGACACTGCTGTGTGAAATCCTAGAGAAACGCCATCAGAACATAATTTTGTTTTTCAATTAATTTTTTACAGGTGTGGCCGTCGCTGGCTAGGTCAGCACTTGTTGCCCATTCCTAGTTGCCCTTTGAGAGGGTGGTGGTGAGTTACCTTCTTGAAACGCTGCAGGCTATGTGGTGTAGGTACACCCACAGTGCTGTTAGGGATTCCAGGACCTAGACCAGGCGACCGTGGAGGAACAGCCGATATATTTGCAAGGCAGGATGGTGAGTGACGCGGAGGTGACCCTCCAGGTAGTGGGGCTCCCAGGCCCTTGTCCTTCCAGGTGGTAGCGGCCATGGGTTTGGAAGGTGCTGCCTAAGGAGCCTTGATGAATTTTAGAATTTAGAATTTACAGTGCAGAAGGAGGCCATTCGGCCCATCGAGTCTGCACCGGCTCCTGGAAAGAGCACCCTACCCAAGGTCAACACCTCCACCCTATCCCCATAACCCAGTCCAACACGAAGGGCAATTTTGGACACTAAGGGCAATTCATCATGTCCAATCCACTTAACCTGCACATCTTTGGACTGTGGGAGGAAACCGGAGCACCCGGAGGAAACCCACGCACACACGGGGAGGATGTGCAGACTCCGCACAGACAGTGACCCAAGCTGGAATCGAACCTGGGACCCTGGAGCTGTGAAGCGATTGTGCTATCCACAATGCTACCGTGCTGCAGTGCATCTTGTAGATGGTGCACACGGCTGCCACTGTTCATTGGTGGTGGAGGGAGTGAATGTTTGTGGATGGGGTGCCAATCAAACGGACTCCTTTGTCCTGGATGATGTTGATCTTCTTGAGTGTTGTTGAAGCTGAACTCATCCAGGCAAGTGGAGAGTATTCCATCACACTCCTGACTTGTGCCTTGTCGATGGTGAACAGGTTTTGAGGAGCCAGGAGGTGAGTTATTCACCACAGGATTCCCAGCCTCTGACCTTCCCTGGTAGCCACAGTATTAATGTGGCTAGCCTAATTCATTTTCCAGTCAATGGTAACCCCCAGGATGTTGATAGTGGGGAATTCAGTGATGGTAATGCCAATTGAATGGCAAGGTGTGATGTTTTGATCCTCTCTTATTGGAGGTGGTCATTGCCTGGCACTTGTGTGGTATGAATGTAACGTGCCACTTGTCAGCCCAAGCCTGGATATTGTCCAGGTCTTGCTGCATTTGGACATGGACTGCTTCAGCATCTGAGGAGTTGGGAATGGTGCTGAACATTGTGCAGTCATCCGCAAACATTCCACTTTTGACCTTATGATGGAAGGGAGGTCATTGATGAAGCAGCTGAAGATGGTTGGGCCGAGGACACTACCCTGAGGAACTCAGGCAGTGATGTCCTGGAGCTGAGATGACTGACCTCCAACCACCACAACCATCTTCCTTTGTGCCAAGTATGACTCCAACCAGCAGAGAGTCTTTCCCCTGATTAGCATTGACTCCAGTTTAGCCAGGGCTCCTTGATGCCATACTCGGTCAAATGCTGCCTTGATGTCAAGGACACTGACTCTCACCTCACCCCTGGCATTCAGCTCTTTTGTCCATGTTTGAATCAAGCCTGTAATGAGGTCAGGAACTGAGTGACCCTGGCAGAACCCAAACTGAGCATCCGTGAGGAGGTTATTGCTGAGTAAGTGCCGCTTGATAACACTGTTGATGGCTACTTGCATCACTTTACTGATGATGGAGAGTAGACTGATAGGGCGGTAATTGGTTGTGTTGGATTTGTCCTGTTTCTTGTGTACAGGCCACACCTGGGCAATTTTCCACAATGCTGGGTAGATGCCAGTGTTGTAGCTGTACTGGAACAGCTTGGCTAGGGGTGCGGCATGTTCTGGAGCACAAGCCTTCAGTACTATTGCTGGGATATTGTAAGGGCCCATAGCCTTTTCCGTATCCGGTGCCTTTAGCTGTTTCTTGATATCACGTGGAGTGAATCGTAGTGACTGAAGATCGGCATCTGGAGGGCCTCTGGAGGAGGCCGAGATGGATCGTCCACTCGGCACTTCTGGCTGGAGATTAGTGAGTTTTGTTTTTGTCGTTTTCTTTGAACATTTCCTTCTACCAGATATCGAAAATTGAGGGGGAAGAACCTGCCTGTTTAGGTGACAGTCAAACATTGTCCAATCTGCTTTCGATTGGCGTTGGAAGGCCAGACATCACAAAGATGGCCGTGTTGGTCAGCTACTGGCTGGGGTGTTGGTGGGAAAGTCATGTGATGAAACCTCCAGGAATGCATTTGATCACAGTTGCCAACCCTAAACCAGGCACAGGCCGAGGCTTCAACTGGGAACTAGTAAATTGTACTGGGGGTGTTATGGGCCAGGGTTTAGAGAACCCCAAAGTGCATCATGGAGTTCACCTGACCCACAACTTTTACTAGATTGTGGTATGGGGAGCACACGGCCCACTCTACAGGGTGTTACAGCAGAAATAGAAAAGTTTTATTTTAAAGCAAAACAATGTTTATTCCATGAACTCAAGTTAACCTTTTTAAAACATCCAGTGAACATCTTAGCAACCATCAATTCAAATACACCCCCCAAAGAATACAACACTAAGTAATCCTTTAGCTGTCCTTTTAACATCCATGAGACTTAAAAATGAAATTGTAACAGAAGCGCATCAGGTTTAAGTCACTAGAGAGCAGTTATTAGTTTTAAATCACCAAAGGATCGATTTACATTCTTTAAATTACAGAGAGAGATTCATACACCTTCTGGCTGTGACTGCAGCTATCCAGCTCTGAAAACAAAACTAAAACACACCCTGCAGCAAACAGCCTAAAACAAAAGTAAAAAGCTGACAGACACCCCAGCTCCACCCACACTCTGACATCACTGATAAACACCCATTTCTTAAAGGTACATTTCTTAAACACCCATTTCTTAAGGGTACTCTCACATGACAGGGGACCCTTAAATTTTACTAGGAGAACCTTGGCCCCACCACGTGTTTTTGACGCCAATCAGGCCTCTGATCAGGTGCTTGTGGGTGGTGGTGAACGTATTGCATTAACCATTCACCATGTATTACACTGTATTACACTGTTGCCCATGTGGGCTCCACCTATGGACCATTGTACGGTATTACCTGGAATGTATCATGTTGGTGCCCTTGTGGGCTCGGCCCCTGGCTCCACCCCTTGAGGGGAGGTATAAAGAGCAGCAGCCCTGTAGGCGGCTCTCACTGGCAGAGCAGTCGCAGGCAGGCACTGTTCTAGTTGATTAAAGCCACAGTTTACATCCACTCTCTGTTTCGCGTGAATTGATGGTCGCAACAATTTAATCGACTAGAACAGGGCCTGCCTGCGACTGCTCTGCTCGTGAGAGCCGCCTACAGGGCTGCTGCTCTTTATACCTCCCCTCAAGGGGAGGGGCCAGAGGCGGAGCCCACAAGGGCACCAACATGATACATTCCAGGTAATACCGTACAATGGTCCATAGGTGGAGCCCACATGGGCAACAGCATGATACAGTGACATACATGGTGAACGGTTAATGCAATACGTTCACCACATGGGCCTCGATCTATAGGCTGAGCTGAAGGTCCATTGCATGCCAGGGGGTGTACTAAATCCGTAAAGGCTTAAGATGCAACATGAGACCCAACTCCAGCCCTCCTGTGCTTCCCCTCAATCATGTGAGCCCCCCCACTCTCCCCCACTCCGATTCAGCCTCCCAAACTGCCAGCAACACATGACCCGGCTCGCACGTCTGACAAAGGATTATGGGACGTCGCAGAATTATGTAAGAACTCCGCGAAATGCAACTCATTATGCCCGATAATCGGGAAAGTGTTTCGACATGAGCCTGTGTGCGCGTGCGACCTTTATTGCTCCATTGTTCGGGTTGCTGAGGCTCTTTCAGTGACTCAGTCGTCATAGTCAAGGTCTCAGGCACGGCAGCACTTCCTGAAAAACCAGTGTCCTGGCAACGGATATATTGCAACTCAAACATTTACAAGAAAAACCAGTAGAGAGGTGACTTTGTGATGCAGACACTGGAGTAGATGTATACAGATGCACAGTTGTGCATATACGCAGACACATATATACACAGATATACACAATCACACACATACAGATACATACACACACAGATATACCCAAACACACACATATACACATCGGGCAGCACAGTAGCACAAGTGGGTAGCACTGTGGCTTCACAGCGCCAGGGTCCCAGGTTCGATTCCCGGCTGGGTCACTGTCTTGTGTGGAGTCTGCACGTTCCCGTGTCTGCGTGGGTTTCCTCCGGGTGCTCTGGTTTCCTCCCACAGTCCAAAGACGTGCAGGTTAGGTGGATTGGCCGTGATAAATTGCCCTTAGTGACCAAAAAACGTTCGGTGGGGTTATTGGGGCACGGGGATTGGGTGGAAGTGAGGGCTTAAGTGGGTCGGTGTAGACTCGATGGGCCGAACGGCCTCCTTCTGCACTATTTGTTGGATGTTCTATACAAACAAACACATACAAATGCACAGATATACACAATCGCACACATACAGATACACAGCCACACACAGATCTGTACATGCACAGGCATACACAAACAAACACACACCTAGATACACATGCACACACATACACAGACATACACAGACATACACACACTATTATAACCTGCCCGGATCCTATTGGCTGGGCACAATTGCTTACCTCGTGTTTTATTTTAGAGCCCAGTTAACTAAATAGAAGAACAGAAATTAACTGAGGGATGAAGTAAAAGGGCCTGTTCCTAAAACAGCACAGCCCAAAAAGGAGGAACGGAAACTTTAAAACATTAACTCAAAACGTGAAAAGTGGGGTCGATGAAACAGTCCAACCGCTGCGGCGCCCACCGAGCGCGGAAGGCCTCAGGGGTGGCCGTACACATCGCCTGCTCCCACTCCAGCGACACCCCGAAGAAAGACGCAGGCTTCACCAGGCCCAGGAGCAGGTTCACAAGGAGATCCTCAGCACCTCCCCCCCCCCCCCCCCCCCACCTCCGTAACGGCTGCCTGTAGATCAGCAGCTTGGGGCTGACGTGCAAACAGAACCTTAACAACAACGTTGTCAAGAAACTGAAAGGGGAGTGCAATCTGGGACATTCTACAATACATGTATGTAGCTCACGGACTCCACAAGGCAGCGTAAAAGGCAAGGTTCTTGTACGCCCGTGAACTGGTGCAAACGGTGGTTGCACGGCACTGCCGCGTGCATCACTCTCCACCCCAGGTCCCCAGGTTTGATGGGGAGGACACCTCTGTGGAGGAACCTTCAGTGATGACCTCCGCCGCCGGACGGCAACGAGGAACGCCAAGGCCTGTCCGGACTTGGTTACCCCATGTTTCCTGAGGAATATGAGCTTCCCAATTTGGGGGGGGGGGGGGGGAGAGCAATCATTAGCAATTGTAGCTGTATAAATGGAGCTGGCTGGTGTGGTACCGGCTAGAGAGGGAATCAGCAATAACTGGCCCTGTGTGCATATTGTTGGTCAGTAAAACTACTTTCTGTTTGACTCTACAGACCCGTGCTGGATGCTTCGTGGCCCTCACAAAGCGTACACATATCCACAAACACCCAGCAATAAACAAGCCACCCTGACAATGGCCAGCTTTTCCTACTTAAGGCTCTCAGTTGGCAGCAGGGTGTTCACGATCATTCCTGCCCTGGCTTTAATCGGGGGGAGGGGTCGACGGACACAGTGGGGCCTTCCCCTCCCATCCTCCCACAAGGTTAAATGTCACCCCCACCACCAGCCTCACTCCAGGGAAGAACATCAAATTCCAGCTGTTCTCTTATACAGATTGATGCGCGATCAATAAGTAGTCCGAATCGAAGGCTTTAATCTATAAGACGTGTGCCCAGCAGCTTGTGTACAGAAAGAACGATGGCTGCTGGGAAACACGGGTTCTTATACTCCGCCTTATGGGCGGAGCTACCTTCATCTCTACCAATGGGAAGACAACACTTGGGCCAATGGGCAGCGAACCTTCTCCACCAATAGCAACTCACACTCCCAGGTACCGTAGTACCACTAGTCATACTACCACACAGATACACTCAGAATCTCACACTGATACACACACCCTCACACACACACTCCCACACGCACACTCACACACTCCAAGTCCCACACACTCACACACATACCCACACATTCCCACAAACACAAGCATATCCCCACACACGCACTCCCACACACTCACTCCCAGTCCCACACATTCCCACACACAGACACACACATTCCCACAAACGCATGCATATCCCCACACACACACTCCCACACACACACTCCCAGTCCCACACTTTCCCACACACAGACACACACATTCCCACAAACGCATGCATATCCCCACACACACACTCCCACACACACACATACACTCACACACATACCCACACATTCACACACACACTTCCACTCGCACTTGCATGCACACAAGCTCCCACATGCATGCACACACTCCCTGACACACGTACCACACACATTCTCACGCAGTCACATACACACACACACATATATCCCCGTACACACGCCTTTCACACACACACTCACACACACACAAACTCCCACATGCATACTTACACACATTTCCCCCCCCCCCTCCCACACACAGACACTTAGGGCGGGATTCTGACACCGGGACAAAATTGGTGGTCTTCTACGACAGCAAAATGGTGCCGGCCCGGAGCATTTCGGGAACCGTTAATGGGCTCGCACCAGCGCCACGTGGAACACGATTGTGGTGATATGCATTACTGTAGTTACACAAGGGGTTAATGTAAATACATGTAGACTAGCTAGACACTAGAGGGAGCACCAGAGACATGACACACAAATACTCAACCAATAGATCAGTTAGATAGGACACGACCAATGGGCATTCACGATACACACAGAGGTGACACTACCACAGGAGGGCATTACACCAACCCATATATAAAGGACACAGCACACATGATCTTCCTCTTTTCCAGTGGAGACACTCAGTGAGTAGAGACAGAGGGTTGATTCAACATCACACCCACCACGTGGATTGTAGCAGACTGGTTTGTCAGTCTGAGTAGCTATAGAAGAATTAACAGTAGAAGTGAACCCGAGTAGGAGAATTGTAAATAGTTCAATAAACGTGTTGAAGTTATCTCCACGTCTGAACCTTCCTTTCTCAGCGTGCACATCAAGGAAGCCGCTTATGCTACGCCAAGAGCAGAACAAGACAACGATCAATTCCAATTATTGAATACAGGAGTTGGGACGTCTTGTTGAAGTTGTACAAGACTTGGGTAAGACCACACATGGAATATGTGATCAGTTCTTGTCACTCTATTATGGGAAGGATATTGTTAAACTAGAAAGAGTGCAGAAGAGATTTACGAGGATGCTACCAGGACCTGATGGTCTGAGTTATAAGGAGAGGCCGGATAGGCTGGGACTTTTTTCCCTGGGCTTCGGGGTGATCTTATAGAGGTCTATAAAATAATGAGAAGCGTAGATAAGGTAGATAGTCAACATCTTTTCCCAAAGGTAGAGGAGTCTAGAACTAGAGGGCATAGGTTAAGGTGAGAGGAGAGAGATACAAAAGGGACCAGAGGGGAAATTTCTTCACACAGAGGGTGGTGCGCATCTGGAAGGGGCTGCCAGAGGCAGTGGTAGAGGCAGGCTTTGGCAAAGAGTCATCGGACTCGGAACGTTAGCTCTTTTCTCTCCCTACAGATGCTGCCAGACTTTGCTGAGATTTTCCAGCATTTTCTCTTCCGTTTCAGATTCCAGCATCCGCAGTAATTTGTTTTTATCCAGTGGTAGAGGCGGGTATGATTTTGTCTTTTAAAAAGCAGTTGGAGGAGAGGTTGAATAAACTTGGTTTGTTCTCACTGGAACGAAGGAGGTTGAGGGGGCGACCTGATAGAGGTCTACATAATTATGAGGGGCATAGACAGGGTGGATAGTCAGAGACTTTTTCCCAGGGTAGAGGGGTCAATTAATCGGGGGCATAGGTTTAAGGTGCAAGGGGCAAGGTTTAGAGGAGACGTATGAGGCAAATTTTTTACCCAGAGGGTAGTGGGTGCCTGGACCTCGCTGCCGGAGGAGGTGGTGGAAGCAGGGACGATAGTGACGTTTAAGGGGCATCTTGACAAATACATGAATAGGATGGGAATAGAACATAGAACGATACAGCGCAGTACAGGCCCTTCGGCCCACGATGTTGCACCGACATGGGAAGTCAAAAACTAAAGGCCATCTAACCTACACTATGCCATTATCATCCATATGCTTATCCAATAAACGTTTAAATTTCCTCAATGTTGGCGAGTTCACAACTGTTGCAGGTAGGGCATTCCACGGCCTCACCACTCTTTGCGTAAAAAACCTACCTCTGACCTCTGTCCTATATCTATTACCCCTCAATTTATGGCTATGGAATTTATGGAATAGAGGGATACGGACCCGGAAGTGTAGAAGATTTTAGTTTAGACGGGCAGCATGGTCGGCACGGGCTTGGAGGGCCGAAGGGCCTGTTCCTGTGCTGTACATGTCTTTCTTCTTTGCTCTTTGTACATGGGCAGGGTGGGGATAGAGGGATATGGGGGAAATGCGGGCAATTGGGACTAGCTTAGTGATAGAAACTGGACGGCATGGACAAGCTGGGCCGAAGAGCCTGTTTCCATGCTGGAAACATCTATGACTCTATGAATGAAAAACGATGTTGGATTCGCCGGGGTCGGGACTGACACTCGGGAGGCTGATGAGCTGCAGCCGCATATTAGCACTCCACTCCCCCCCACACACTCATCCCAGCCAACAAGATGGCACGGGTTGTGTTGGAGCGCGCCCATCCTGCTGATGGGTCAGCTGGGGCCAGAGGGCACCTCAGGGGGTGGCCTGGGGGTGGGGGTCCATACGACCCGTGGGCCTAGGTTCAGAGTGGGCAGTCAGCGGCGTGCGCAGCCACGTGGCTGCGGCAATGGTGTTCCGTATCCGTCCAGCCCGACCCTACGGCCCACCTCCTCGTTGCCCCCCGCTGCCCGCCCAGCCCTGGCAGAAGCCCACCCCTCCTCGGCCAGCGGCACAACTGTAGAGATGTTGGACACTTTCTGTACCTCCTCTCTCTCTCTCCCTCAGTAACCACCGTGCCTGTTTGCTGATTTTTAAAATCGCTAGTGGTAATTCCTCCTTGTGGAGGCCGAGCATGGCGGAGGCCCCGGAGAATACTGGGTCAGACTCGTTATTGATATGCCAATGGCGTTTACTGTACATGCGGAGTAGAACACATTGGCGCCGCTGTCGAGGCACCGGAGCGTGGCATTCCATTGGGCACCAGGTGCCGGCCCCGATTTTTGCCTCACGCGCGAATCTCCTCCCTATCGCGTTTCCCGATTCTGGCGTCGACAGATGGAGAATCCCGTTATCACTCTCTCACTCACATGCACACTCACACACACACACTCTCTCACACACAGGCACGCTCTCACACACACTCTCACACACACAGACACACTCACACACAAATATTCACACACAGACACACTCACACACAGACACACTCACACACAAATATTCACACACGCACAGACGCACTCACATGCACACTCCCACACACATACTCTCGCACACGCTCTCTCACTCACACATAACCCGACACACACACTCTCATACACAAACTCCCACACACACTCTCTCACACACAGGCACACTCCCACACCACTCTCTCTCACTCACACACAACCCGACACACACACTCTCACACACAAACTCCCACACACACTCGCTCGCACACTCTCTCTCACTCACACATAACCCGACACACACACTCTCATACACAAACTCCCACACACACTCTCTCACACACAGGCACACTCACACACACACTCTCTCACACACTCTCTCTCACTCACACATAACCCGACACACACTCTCATACACAAACTCCCACACACACTCTCTCACATACTCTCTCTCACTCACACACAACCCGACACACACACTTTCATACACACACACTCTCTCACACACACAGGCACACTCCCACACACGCACATACACACTCACACACAATCCTACACACACACTCATACACATACTCCCTCACACACTTTCTCACACACATTCTCACACACAGACACACTCCCACACACACACTCTCCCACACACAGACATTCTCACACACATTCTCACACACACAAGCACTCACACACACACACTCCCACACACACAGGCACGTGCACAGACACATTCCCCCCCACACACACACACATACACAGTCCACACAGATGTACACACAGATCCATTTATTCACAAACAGAAAGACTCCCACACAGAGGAGTTGCCAGATGGGGAAAGGTCAAGGTCCTTTTGCCATCCCGCTAATCACATGATGCACGATAATGATGTTGTTGACAGTCGCAGCAACCTCTATTACTGAGTCTACAGCAGACCCAGACCAGGAAACCCCCTTTCGTCATCCAGAGATTTAATCCAAGGTCAGTTCATTCCTCCCCAGCCAGCTCCATTCACCAAACGTCACAACTCAGATTACTCACGTACATATCAGATAAATGTGCGCACACCCACTCAAAGGCCCAGTATATGTGGTGGGTGAAGAGTGCGGGGGTACGTTACAAAGAGGTGACCCCCAAAGGGAAAAGACAGAGAAAATACGAATGTTGGTCAAGGTTGTTTTTCCCTTCTGGGAGGAGCTGGCACTGTTTTATGATTGCTCTTGAACTTAAGCACTCGTGTACATGGGCACTCAAGTCTCTTCGTTGCTCCGCTGTTTCTAGTATCTGAGCTGTTTAGCAAATTCTAACCTTTCTCAATTAACCTGTTTGTGGCTCTTTGTGGAATGTCCTACCCCATGTTTCCCAAACTCCTGTCATCAACAAACTTGGATTTAAGGTCTCTCTATATTGAGACCACAGTACAGATCAGAACATAAGAACTAGGAGCAGGAGTAGGCCATCTGGCCCCTCGAGCCTGCTCCGCCATTCAATGAGATCATGGCCGATCTTTCTGTGGACTCAGCTCCACTTTCCCGCCCGCTCACCCTAACCCTTAATTCCTTTACTGTTCAAAAATCTATCTATCTTTGCCTTCAAAACATTCAACGACATAGCCTCAACTGCTTCACTGGGCAGAAAATTCCACAGATTCATAACCCTTTGGGTGAAGAAGTTCCTCCTCAACTCAGTCCTAAATCTGCTCCCCCTTATTTTGAGGCTCTGCCCCCTAGTTCTGCTTTCACCCGCCAATGGAAACAACCTGCCCACTTCTATCCTATCATTTCCTTCAGAATTTTATATGTTTCTGTAAGATCCCCCCTCATTCTTCTAAATTCCAATGAGTATAGTCCCAGTCTACTCAATCTCTCCTCATAAGCCAATCCTCTCAACTCCGGAATCAACCGGGTGAATCTCCTCTGCACCCCCTCCAGTGCCAACACACCTTTTCTAAAGTAAGACCAAAATAAGGGGCGGCATGGTGGCTCAGTGGTTAGCACTGTTGCTTCACAGCTCCAGGGACCCAGGTTCAATTCTGGCCTCGAGTGATTGTCTGTTTGGAGTTTGCATTTTCTCCCCGTGTCTGCGTGAGTTTCCTCCGGGTGCTCCGGTTTCCCCCCCACAGTCCAAAGATGTGCAGGTTAGGTGGATTGGCTGTGCTAAAGTCCCCTTCGTGCCAGAAAGGTTGGGTGGTGTTCCTCGGTAACGGGGATAAGGTGGAGGCTTGGGCTTAAGTGGGGTGCTCTTTTCAAGGGCCGGTGCAGACTCGATGGGCTGAATGGCCTCCTTCTGCACTGTAAATTCTATGATTCTATAAAACGGCATACAGTACTCCAGTGAAAGAGACAATGCTGGGAAATCTCAGCAGGTCTGCCAGTATCCGCAGTAATTTGCTTTTATACAGTACTCCAGGTGTGGCCTCACCAGCACCCTATACAGCTGCAGCATAGGCTCCCTGCTTTTAAACTCCATCCCTCTAGCAATGAAGGACAAAATTCCATTCACCTTCTTAATTACCTGCTGCAGCTGTAAACCAACTTTTTGCGATTCATGCACTAGCACACCCAGGTCCCTCTGCACAGCAGCTTGCTGCATTTTAAATAATTGTCCATTTTGCTGTTATTTCTACCAAAATTGATGACCTCACATTTCCAACATTGTACTCCATTTGCCAGACCCTTGCACACTAACTAAACTATCTATATCCCCCTGCAGACTTTCAGTGTCCTCTGGACACTTTGCTCTCCCACTCATCTTAGTGTCATCTGCAAGCGTTGACACCTTACTCCAACTCCAATCCCTGGGGGGGGGGGGGCCTCAGCAATCAGAGTCTAATCCTTTTATCCTCCATATCTCCGCCTCTCGCCCCCCCCACCCCCCCAACACAATGTCACTAACCGCCCTCCAGTTCCACACCCTCTCATTTTCACTCATAGCTTGTGATTTAAAACCTGATCAGATGACTTTTTTTTATTCCTAACTTCACTGGACCATAGGTTGTCGGGGCAGAAGTAGGCCATTCGGCCCATCGAGTCTGATCCTCCATTCAATGAGATCATTTCCGATCGGATATAATAATCCTCAACTCCACTTTCCCGCCTAATTCCCCATAACCCTTGATTCCCTCAGTGATTAAAGATCTGTCTCTCTCGGCCTTGAACACACTTAACGACCCGGCCTCTACAGCTCTCTGCGGTAAAGAATTCCACACATTCACTCCCCTCTGAGAGAGGAAACTCCTCCTCAACTCTGTGTTAAATGGGTGACACCCTTACTCTGAGATTGAGCCTTCTGGTCCCAGACTCTCCCACAAGGGGAAACAACCTCTCAGCATCGACCCTTTCACACCCCCTGAGAATCCGATGTGTCTCAATAAGGTCGCCTCTCATTCTTCTAAACTCCAATGAGCACTGGCCCAACCCACTCAACCCCTCCTCATAAGAAAACCCCTCCATACCCGGGATAAACCTAATGAACCTTCTCTGGACTGTATTCCAGGTGTGGTCTAACTTGTGCCTTGTATAACTTTAACAAGACTCCCCTATTTTTATACTGCATTCCCTTTGAAACAAAGACCAACATTCCATTTGCCTTCCCAATTACCTGCTGAACTTGGGTGCTAGCATTTTGTGTTTTATGCACGAGGCCCCCACATTTCTTTCCACTTTTTCTCTATTGGAATAATATTCAGCTCCTTTATTCTTCCTACCAAAGCGCATAATAGCTTCACATTTTCCTACATTGTATTCCACTTTTTCCCACTCACCTAATCTTTCTATATCTCTGTGTCAACTCTTTGTGTGATCCTCCTCTGCTGTCCTAATGGGTATCTTCCCACTTGTTTTTTGTGTCATCCGCAAACTTGGCAACTGTACGTTCACTTTCTTCTTCCAAGTCTTTGATATATATTGTAATTAATTGTGGCCCCAGCTCTGATACCTCCACTTATTACAGGTTGCCATCCTGAAAATGCCCCTCTTATCCCAACTCTCTGTCTTCTATCAGTTAGCCAACCTTCTGTCCTTGTTAATATGTTACCCCCAACACCATGGGCTCTTACCTTATTCAGTGGCCTTTCTTGCGGTACCGTTTCGAACACGTTTGGAAATCCAAATATATTACATCTCCTGGTTCCCCTTTATCTACCCTGCTCAATACCACCGCAAAGATTTCTAATAAATTTGTCAGGACTTGTTTTTTCTTCATGAAGCCATGCTGGCTCTGCTTCATTATATTATGTATTTCTATATGCTCTGTGATTATATCTTTTATTTTCCACATGGCCAGGTAGATGCCAGTGTTGCAGCTGTACTGGATCAGCTTGGCTAGGGGCGTGGCAAGTTCTGGAGCACAAGCCTTCAATACTAGTTTTTTTTTTCTTTTTAAATAAATTTAAGAGTGCCCAATTATTTTTTTCCAATTAAGGGACAATTTAATGTGGCAAATCCACTTACCCTGCACATCTTTGGGTTGTGGGGGCGAGACCCACGCAGACATGGGGAGAATGTGCAAACTCCACACGGAAAGTGACCCGGGGCAAGGATCGAACCTGGGTCCTCGGCCCCATGATGCAGCAGTGCTAACCATTGCGCCACCGTGCTGTCCTTCGATTATATCTTTTATAATGGACGCTAATATTTTCCCAATGACAAATGTTAAGCCCATTGTTACTTATATATAGTTACCTATTTTTTGTCTCCCTTCCTTTTCGAATAAGGGTGTTACACAGGCAGTAAATTAATCATGGGTTTCTGAGAACAGTATGTTGTGGATCTAACCAGTGATTAGGCTATTTTGGATCTGGTAATGTGCAATGAGGCAGGTTTAAAAACAATCTCAGCGGGAAAAAAAAACAATCTCAGAGGCAGAGATCCCCGAGGAAACAGTGATCATAACATGGTAGAATTTAGCATTCAGTTTGAGAGTGAGAAACCTGGGTCAGAAACAAGTTTGCCAAACTTAAATAAGGGTAATTACAAAGGGATGAGGGCAGAGTTGGCTGGGGCAGATTGGAAAATGAGTTTAGCAGAAAAGACGGTTCATCAGCAATGGCAGCCGTTTATGAAAATAGTTCATGACTCACAACAAAGATATATCCCAGCGAGAGGGTTTTTTAAACTCAAGAGAGCGCTGGCCCTGGTTAGGGGCCGTCTTTGCGATATTGCATGGAGTGTCGGGCATCCTGGCGGGTTGAGGAGTTGGGGGCCAGGTGGGTTGTGCCCCTGAGCCAGGAGAGATAGGAGATAAATTCCCGATTGAGTTTGAGAATTGGCCGCAATGCTTTGGTAATCTTGATTTGGAGGCCGAGAGCATCAGATTCGATGGAGCACAGCGTACCCACCGACCGTTAGTCCTATTTTGCCCTATTCTCGATGCTTGTGTCATGAGGGGTTGGAGGTGGCCGAACGGGTCGAGTCATCTCCCATCTCCTTGATTAAGAAGACAAGTGCAGATAGGCCAGAATGAAGGGTGGGTGGATATGGTTGATAAAGTTAGTTCAGTCTTCACTGAGATTGAAGATACACCCCCCCCCCCCCCCCCCCCCCCACCTCGCGAATCAAAAATCCGTGTCTTCATTCTTCTTTGCTCGGGGGAGAGTTTGTATCCTGTGGGTTCCTTCTGTCTCCTTTTTATTTGAACTTATTATTTTCATTTTTATTTTCTCACAGAATACAGAAACAATCGATTATTTTTTTTAAAATTCGTCCATGGGATGTGGGCGTTGTTGGCTGGGCCCAGCATTTATTGCAAATCCCTGAGGGTATTGAAGATTCAACCACATTGCTGTGGGGTCTGGAGTCACATGTAGGCCAGACCGGGTAAGGACGGCAGATTTCCTTAAAGGACATTAGTGAACCAGATGGGTTTTTACAACAATCGACAATGGTTTCATGGCTGTCATGAGACTTTCAGTTCCAGGTGTTTATTTGTCTTTAACCAGTGCCATAATTTCCCTTACTGCTGACTCGCTAATGTTTTTCTACAAACGTGCTGTTAGCTTTGATCTCTCTTGCACGCTTTTTCCTCACATTCCTGAATGTTTTACAGAGCTCTCCCAATCCACCTGATGTTTATCTCTTTTTTTGCCTCACGCTGTCTCTTCCCTATTTGATTGCTTAATGACACAATTTGTATCAAATCAAAATCTTATAAGATGGTAGGTTCGGAGTAGAAGTAGGCTATTCGGCCCATCGAGACTGCTCCCCCGTCCAACAAGATCTTGGTTGATCTGATTGTTTCCAGTCCACCACCCCATTACCCTTGACTCCCCTGCACATCAGAAGTCCATCGAATCTCAGCCACGAGTACTTTCAATGACCCATCCTTCATCACTCTCTTTGGAACAGAACTCCAAAGTCTAACGACCTTCTGAGAGGAGACATTTCTTCTCATCTCCATCCGAAATGGGAGACCCACACCCCACCAACACCTACCTGTGTCCCCAAGTTCCAGATTCCCCCCCCCCCCCCCCCCAAGAGGGGAAACACCCTCTCATCCTGTCCAGCTCTCTCACAGAATCCTATGGGCAGGTTTTTCCGATCCTGCCTGCTCTGGGACTAGAGATTCCCACTTGAGGTCAACAGACCCTTTGCTTGTCCATCAAACTCTCCATCCCATCCATTGCGGGAGGGATGGGATGCCTCAGGCCTGGATGCTTCACCAAGATCATTTCTCATTCTTCTCAAACCTCCATGGATTTGACTTTGGTTGAATTCCTTAAGCAGGATATTCAGGGGTTACCTAGCTCATTTGGTGAGACCGTTGTACAGAATAACACCATCAGTGTGGCCTCTTCTTTGAACTCCCCATCGTTTGTCTATAGATTCAGCTGTAAACAATGCGGCCCACTTTCCAGTTCTTGTCCCTGCGTGACTTGCCTTGTTTGGTGACCATTGCTTCTTGAAACTGACATCGAATCCAACCAGCGTCACCATTGGACAGATGCTCCCTAACGTTCAGATTGTCAACTCACTCTGACCCATCACTCATCGCCAAGTCTCGTTCTGAATTCAAAAACAGAAAACTCTCCTGAATGAAATCTAGGCGTTCAGTCACTGCCCTTATTACTGCTCTCTCGGCCTGTACGAAGCTTTAATTATAGCCACATTGTTTCTACAACACAGCTTCCTTGGTTTCTTCAGATTAACATCGCCCCATGATGTACGCGTGTGGTCAACTGTCACCAGAGTCTTAAATCCTTGCGTTCAATTTCTTGACCTTTAAGTTGCTTTGCCAATCAGCATGTGGTTCTCGGAGTAATACTGAGATGATTCATCCCAATCTTCTACTTTTTAATTTAGCTCCTCATATACATCCTCAGCAGAAACTACTTCGTGACCTTGACTATAATATTTCTCCCAAAATGGACCGTGACCCCCCCTGGCTCACATGACCACCACCCTCTCTGATTTCCTTTCCTGAGTGATCCAGCTCCAATTTGACCAACTGTTCTGTCCCTAATGATTTACGTTAATAACCTCCTCACAGGGGGTTGGGTGGGGTTGCGTGGGGTTACGGGGATAGGGTGGAGGTGTGGGCTTCGTTGGGGTGCTCTTTCCCAGGACCGGCGCAGACTCAATGGGCCGAATGGCCTCCTGCACTGTAAATTCTGTGACCTGTGACCTTCTGTGACAACCAACTCTGAACTGGACATTTCCTCAGGGATTCTAAAAGCTGGAGAACTTTGGAAGAATACCGATCCTCATCTTTCATTCCTGCACTTGTTTCTGTCAATACCTCGGAGGTAAAAAAAACAGCAGGTCCTGAAAATGAGTCTGTCTTGAGTTCCATTATTTTCTCCATTCCCATTTTTTAAGCTGATAGTAAATCCACTCAAGTCCCTCCCCTTTATAGGATAATCAGATAGTTAACACACACACCTAGCCTCTTGCTGGGGATCCGGGGGAACACTACCTATCTCGATAATTACTGAATATGTTATAAATATAACTTTTCTGTTTTCCTCACCTTGTCAGGCAGCCCCAGGTTCCATTGTATAGAGATCCACGTTCTGGCTGTCCTTCCTATAGCCTTATCCTCACGATAGCAAGGACCTTGTACCTGTAGAACAGTTGATCCATGTCTCTGGGACCTTCTCCTCTAACCTCCACCTCGATTCCCTACCCCTGCTGATCGACAGTCACACTTCCTGTATCTTGGAGTTTTATGGCTTAATATGTTAAATATATTGGTATATAGTCTATATTGTCAGTTATATAAGGGTATCTGGCAACAGAACAGGGATAACTAGAATACTGTGAAAGAGAGAGAGGTCTGCGAACAAGATCAGTGAGATTAGTCAAACCACTGCACCACTTATCTATGGACAAGATATGAAGACAGACTTTGTTTTTGGGAGGGGGGGCAGATTTAGGATAATGTAAATAACGTATATTAATGTCATTGGCAGGGATTTTTCTGTCTACCCCCCTCCCCCCACCCTTGCGAAATAGTATAAAGGATTCAAGTTAAATGTGTAAATGTCAGTGATGTTAGATCATATGACAACAGAGCAGAGAGATAGTTCTGCGTAGAACCACATGCCAAGTCTGCGTTGTACATGTTTAATTATCACAGAATCATCATAGAATTTACAGTGCAGAAGGAGGCCATTCGGCCATTCAAGTCTGCACCAGCCCTTGGAAAGAGCTCCCTATCTAAGCCCACACCTCCACCCTATCCCCATAACCCAGTAACCCCACTTAACCTTTTTGGACACCAAGGGCAATTTAGCCTGGCCAATCCACCTAACCGGCACATCTTTGGACTGTGGGAGGAAACCGGAGCACCCGGAGGAAACCCACACACACACGGGGAGGACGTGCAGACTCCACACAGACAGTGACCCAAGCCGGGAATCGAACCTGGGACCCTGGAGCTATGAAACAACCGTGCTAACCATTGTGCTACCGTGCCGCCCAGCTATAAAAGGTCAGGTTTGCCAGCAGCACATTAAAAAGCATTTCATGGGATGTTTCATGGAATGCTGGCTGGGCCCAGCATTCATTTCCCATCCCTGGGTGCCCGGCTGGCACTGCCTGGATGCCAGGCCGACAGTGTCAAGGTGTTTGGGTGCCACCCTACCCTGTCAATGGCCTGGGAGAACCCCCCTCCTCCCACCCACGTGATACCATTACGTCTGGTCCATGTTTGTGTGGGTACTAAACAGTGCCCTGGAGAGGCCTCCCAGAGTCAACCACATCGCTATCACATGTTAGCATTGGGACTACGGCACCCAGGTTCGATCCTGGCCCCGGGTCACTGTCCGTGTGGAGTTTCCACATCCTCCCCGTGTCTGCCTGGGCCTCACCCCCACCACCCAAAGATGTGCGGGGTAGGTGGATTAGCCACGCTAAATTGCCCCGTAATTGGGAAGAAAAAAAAAATTGGGTACTCTAAATTTAAATTTTAAAAATTCCAGATTTTTACGAATTCAACTTTCACCATCTGCCCTGGAGAGATTCGATCCCAGGGCAGGATGATGGGTCTCTTTGGATTGCTCGTTCAGGGTCAATACCAGCAGCTCACCACTTCCCTCTAGCAAGTCCAAATCGTGAACCACCTTATCTGAAAACACAGAGATAGATCTGATAACAGATACTTCATTATGAGGTACACGCGTATTCTGGGTGAAAATATTCCTCCCTGACATATCGATGTGTCTCTTTTGCTCACAGCTCAGTGACTCTGAATTGGAGCGACTCATAGCAGGGATATTGTCTACAGGCGAGTCAACCCGAGATGGTTTGCTCATTCACAACCTGGCACACACGACAGTCCTGACACACCGATATTTGTATACTTTGCAACATGTGGTCAAACGTGGGTCCTGCGGTATCCTACAGGTAGCTGAGCACAGGGCGCCCCCCCACCCCCAAGCTCAGAGACAAAGACGTTCTGAAAGCCAATCTCGGAGTTGGGATAAATTCAGTTAAAATCCTCTGAATGGAGCGTTGAGCTGGGTGTCTAACATTGCGCTGTTCAACAGAACTTTGTCGGGTTTCTTTGACCTCGGGGCGATTCTCTCCTTGGAGTTGGCACTTAGAGTGATGCCCTGCTGGTGAGCTGGGGCACCAAGTTGACCAATTGTCCTGATCTTTCCCTGTCCCCTTTACAAGCCCCGCACCCCGGGCACGTTTTGGTCCCCCCCCCCCCGCAACCTCGGGCCCCAGGGAACACCCCCCCCCCCTCCCCCTCGCTCTCTCACCCCAAAACATGGTAAGGCCCCCCGGCATCTGATCCCTGGCAGTGCCAAGGTTGGCAGTGGCAAGGTGCCTGGGTGCCAGGGAGAGTGCCAACCTTCCCTGTCCCCTGACCACCTTGGGGGTGGGGGGGGGGGGGGGGGGGGGTCTCTACAGGCCTGGGAGCCCAGTGAGGGCGCGATCCAGATCGCGACGTCCCACGAGATTCGGCGGCCTCGTCACGACACCAAGCAGGGAGCGACGAGGCTGCTGAATCGCACCCTGGATCTGCAAATGCATCAACCCAGGAGACAACCCAGCATCATCAGGTTATTGACTGGAGCGCAGCACGATGGCACAGTGGTTAGCACTGCTGCCCCCAATCGCCGAGGTCCCACGTTTCATCCTGACCCCAGGTCACTGTCCGTGTGGAGTTTGCACGTTCCCCCATGTCTGCGTGGGTCTCACCCCCATAACCCAAAGATGTGCAGGGTAGGTGGATTGGTCACCTAAAATTGCCCCTTAATTGGACATTTAAAAAAAAAATTTGTTCATTTACCAGGACTCTTTAATCACCTTCAACACTAAATTATAATTTCACATTTAATTTCCGTTCTACGAGCTTCAACTCTTGGGCGATTTTGCATATTTAGCCCATAAGACGCAGGAGCAGAAGGAGGCCATTCGGCCCATCGAGTCTGCTCCGCCATTCAATGAGATCATGGCTGATGTGGTAAACCTCAACTCCATTTTCCTGCCTTATCCCCATAACCTTCGATCTCTCACTGATTAAAATTCTGTCTCTCTCAGTCTTGAACATACTTAACGCCCCGGCCTCTACAGCTCTCTGCGGTAAAGAATTCCACAGATTCACTCCCCTCTGAGAGAAGAAAGTCCTCCTCATCTCTGTCTGTAATGGGGCGACCCCCTCACTCTGAGATTCTGCCCTCTGGTCCCAGATTCTCCCACAGGGGAAACAACCTCTCAGCATCGACCCTGTCAATCCCCCTGAGAATCCGAGATTTCTGAATCCCCCTGTTTCGTGAAAGCTGATTGTTAGTATTTTGACCTTGCCTCTCAGTATTGTTTTCCTCAAATAGCCCCCTTAATCTACCATCGAAAAGGATAAATGTACATTCCTATAGCACCTTCCATTACCTAAAGCGATTTGCAGCTAATGACGTGGTGTCACCATAGTAACATAGTCAGCTCGTGTACAGTAGGCTCTCGCGAACAGCAATGTGAGCAGGTGGCTCAGTGATCTTGATTGAGGGAAAAATAATCGGCAGGAGACTGAGGAGAGATCCCCTGTCCTTCTTCAAGTCGCTCCCCGGGACCTTCCATGTCCAGCCAGGAGGCAGATGGGAGCTCACTTTGATGTCTCATTTGAGAGATGGCACCTCTGACGGTGCAGCACACCCTCTGCCCCGGTGGAGAGTGTCAGCAAGACATGATCAAATCTCCGAAGTGGAACTTGAACCCGCAGCCTCCTGATTAGTTTGCTACTTGGCTAAATATTAACTGGTAATCAAATATTTGTCCACGGCTAAATATTAAAGTGTCAATAAATAGCTGAATGCCCACAAATGAGTCGGTCTTATGGGTGGTTGGTTTTTCCCATGGCCGTTAACCCATTCTTGCCTTGAGAAGAAGAAGTGATGGGTTCCCTACCCTGTCAACTTAGATAACTTGACATGGATTCCAAAGGTTGAACCAGCCATTGGTGCCTGACAGGCTCAAATCCCACATGCGAAGGCCTGAGATTGGGCTGAGAGACCCATTGAGGCTGTGTGGAGTCCCGCTTGTGGTGTGGGAGACACTAAGGCTGTGTAAGGTCCTGCACAGGCCTGGGCTTCGGCCTAGCTGCAAGACCCAGAGACAGTGTGAAGAGCTGGGGCTTGGGCCTGGGAGATCCTGTGGCTGTATGAACATCCGGGGACCTTCAGGCTATGTAAAGGCCTGGGCCTGCATGATCCTGGGATAAAAACCTGGGCTTGAGCCTGGGACGCCCTGCCAAGTTAAGGCTTGGGGCCATGGTCTGGGAGACTGAGGCTGTGTACAGGCCTGGGAGACTTGAGGCCGTGTTTAGGCCTGGGAGACTGTGAGGCTGTGTTTAGGCCTGGGAGACTGAGAGGCTGTGTTTAGACCTGGGAGACTGTGAGGCAGTTTAGGCCTGGGAGACTGTGAGGCTGTGTTTAGGCCTGGGAGACTGTGAGGCTGTGTTTAGGCCTGGGAGACTGTGCGGCTGTGTTTAGGCTTGGGAGACTGTGAGGCTGTGTTTAGGCCTGGGAGACTGTGAGGCTGTGTTCTGGCCTGGGAGACTGTGAGGCAGTGTTTAGGCCTGGAGATTGTGAGGCTGTGTTTAGGCTTGGGAGACTGTGAGGCTGTGTTTAGACCTGGGAGACTGTGAGGCTGTGTTTAGGCCTGGGAGACTGTGAGGCTGTGGTTAGGCCTGGAGATTATGAGGCTGTGTTTAGACCTGGGAGACTGTGAGGCTGTGTTTAGCCCTGGGAGACTGTGAGGCTGTGTTCTAGCCTGGGAGACTGTGAGCCTGTGTTTAGGCCTGGGAGACTGTGAGGCTGTGTTTAGGCCTGGGAGACTGTGAGGCAGTGTTTAGCCCTGGGAGACTGTGAGGCTGTGTTTAGGCCTGGGAGACTGTGAGGCTGTGTTCTGGCCTGGGAGACTGTGAGCCTGTGTTTAGGCCTGGGAGACTGTGAGGCTGTGTTTAGGCCTGGGAGACTGTGAGGCAGTGTTTAGCCCTGGGAGACTGTGAGGCTGTGTTTAGGCCTGGGAGACTGTGAGGCTGTGTTCTGGCCTGGGAGACTGTGAGGCAGTGTTTAGGCCTGGAGATTGTGAGGCTGTGTTTAGGCCTGGGAGACTCATGAGGCAGTGTTTATGCCTGGGAGACTGTGAGGCTGTGTTTAGGCCTTGGAGACTTTGAGGCAGTGTTTAGGCCTGGGAGACTATGAGGCTGTGTTTAGCCCTGGGAGACTTCAGGCTGTGTTTAGGCCTGGGAGACTGTGAGGCTGTGTTTAGGTCTGGGAAACTGTGAGGCAGTGTTTAGGCCTGGGAGACTGTGAGGCTGTGTTTAGGCCTGGGAGACTGTGAGGCTGTGTTTAGGCCTGGGAGACTGTGAGGCTGTGTTTAGGCCTGGAGACTATGAGGCTGTGTTTAGGCCTGGAGACTATGAGGCTGTGTTTAGGCCTGGAGACTATGAGGCTGTGTTTAGCCCTGGGAGACTATGAGGCTGTGTTTAGACCTGGGAGACTGAGGCTGTGTTTAGGCTTGGGAGACTGAGAGGCTGTGTTTAGGCCTGGAGAGTATGAGGCAGTGTTTAGGCCTGGGAGACTGTGAGGCTGTGTTTAGGCCTGGGAGACTGTGAGGCTGTGTTTAACATAGAACATAGAACGATACAGCGCAGTACAGGCCCTTCGGCCCTCGATGTTGCACCGACATGGAAAAAAAAAAACTAAAGGCCATCTAACCTACACTATGCCCTTATCATCCATATGCTTATCCAATAAATTTTTAAATGCCCTCAATGTTGGCGAGTTCACTACTGTTGCAGGTAGGGCATTCCACGGCCTCACCACTCTTTGCGTAAAAAACCCACCTCTGACCTCTGTCCTATATCTATTACCCCTCAATTTAAGGCTATGTCCCCTCGTGCTAGCCACCTCCATCCGCGGGAGAAGGCTCTCGCTGTCCACCCTATCTAACCCTCTGATCATTTTTTATGCCTCTATTAAGTCACCTCTTAACCTTCTTCTCTCTAACGAAAACAACCTCAAGTCTATCAGCCTTTCCTCATAAGATTTTCCCTCCATACCAGGCAACATCCTGGTAAATCTCCTCTGCACCCGTTCCAAAGCTTCCACGTCCTTCCTATAATGAGGCGACCAGAACTGTACGCAATACTCCAAATGCGGCCGTACCAGAGTTTGGTACAGCTGCATCATGACCTCATGGCTCCGGAACTCAATCCCTCTACCAATAAAGGCCAACACACCATAGGCCTTCTTCACAACCCTATCAACCTGGGTGGCAACTTTCAGGGATCTATGTACATGGACACCGAGATCCCTCTGCTCATCCACACTACCAAGAATTTTACCATTAGCCAAATATTCCGCATTCCTGTTATTCTTTCCAAAGTGAATCACCTCACACTTCTCCACATTAAACTCCATTTGCCACCTCTCAGCCCAGCTCTGCAGCTTATCTATGTCCCTCTGTAACCTGCAACATCCTTCCGCACTGTCTACAACTCCACCGACTTTAGTGTCGTCTGCAAATTTACTCACCCATCCTTCTGCGCCCTCCTCTAGGTCATTTATAAAAATGACAAACAGCAACGGCCCCAGAACAGATCCTTGTGGTACGCCACTCGTAACTGAACTCCATTCTGAACATTTCCCATCAACTACCACTCTCTGTCTTCTTTCAACTAGCCAATTTCTGATCCACATCTCTAAATCACCCTCAATCCCCAGCCTCCGTATTTTCTGCAATAGCCGACCGTGGGGAACCTTATCAAACGCTTTACTGAAGTCCATATACACCACATCAACTGCTCTACCCTCGTCTACCTGTTCAGTCACCTTCTCAAAGAACTCGATAAGGTTTGTGAGGCATGACCTACCCTTCACAAAACCATGCTGACTATCCCTAATCATATTATTCCTATCTAGATGATTATAAATCGTATCTTTTATAATCCTCTCCAAGACTTTACCCACCACAGACGTTAGGCTCACCGGCCTATAGTTACCGGGGTTATCTCTACTCCCCTTCTTGAACAAAGGGACCACATTTGCTATCCTCCAGTCCTCTGGCACTATTCCTGTAGCCAATGATGACCTAAAAATCAAAGCCAAAGGCTCAGCAATCTCTTCCCTGGCTTCCCAGAGAATCCTAGGATAAATCCCATCCGGCCCCGGGGACTTATCTATTTTCACCTTGTCCAGAATTGCCAACACTTCTTCCCTACGCACCTCAATGCCATCTATTCTAATAGCCTGGGTCTCAGCATTCTCCTCCACAATATTATCTTTTTCTTGAGTGAATACTGACGAAAAGTATTCATTTAGTATCTCGCTTATCTCCTCAGCCTCCACACACAACTTCCCACCACTGTCCTTGACTGGCCCTACTCTTACCTTAGTCATTCTTTTATTCCTGACATACCTATAGAAAGCTTTTGGGTTTTCCTTGATCCTACCTGCCAAAGACTTCTCATGTCCCCTCCTTGCTCGTCTCAGCTCTCTTTTTAGATCCTTCCTCGCTTCCTTGTAACTATCAAGCGCCCCAACTGAAACTTCACGCCTCATCTTCACATAGGCCTCCTTCTTCCTCTTAACAAGAGATTCCACTTCTTTGGTAAACCACGGTTCCCTCGCTCGACCCCTTCCTCCCTGCCTGACTGGTACGTACTTATCAAGAACATGCAATAGCTGTTCCTTGAACAAGCTCCACATATCCAGTGTGCCCAACCCTTGCAGCCTACTTCTCCAACCAACACATCCTAAGTCATGTCTAATGGCATCATAATTGCCCTTCCCCCAGCAAAAACTCTTGCTCTGCGGGGTATACTTATCCCTTTCCATCACTAACGTAAAGGTCACCGAATTGTGGTCACTGTCTCCAAAGTGTTCACCTACCTCCAGATCTAACACCTGGCCTGGTTCATTACCCAAAACCAAATCCAAAGTGGCCTCACCTCTTGTTGGCCTGTCAACATATTGTGTCAGAAAACCCTCCTGCACACATTGTACAAAGAACGACCCATCCAATGTACTCGAACTATATCTTTTCCAGTCAATATTAGGAAAGTTAAAGTCTCCCATAACAACTACCCTGTTACTTTCGCTCTTTTCCAGAATCATCTTCGCCATCCTTTCCTCTACATCTCTAGAACTATTAGGTGGCCTATAGAAAACTCCCAACAGGGTGACCTCTCCTTTCCTGTTTCTAACCTCAGCCCATACTACCTCGGAAGAAGAGTCCCCATCTTGCATCCTTTCTACCACCGTAATACTGTCCTTGACTAGCAGCGCCACACCTCCCCCTCTTTTGCCCCCTTCTCTGACCTTACTAAAGCACCTAAACCCCGGAACCTGCAACAACCATTCCTGTCCCTGCTCTATCCATGTCTCTGAAATGGCCACAACATCGAAGTCCCAGGTACCAACCCATGCTGCCAGTTCCCCTACCTTATTTCGTATACTCCTGGCATTGAAATAGACACACTTCAAACCACAGACCTGAACACTGCCGCCCTCCTGCGAAGTCAAAACTGTGCTCCTGACATCTCTACTCTCAATCTCTCGCACCCCAAAACTACAATCCAGGTTCCCATGCCCCTGCTGAATTAGTTTAAACCCCCCCAAAGAGTACTAACAAATCTCCCCCCCAGGATATTGGTGCCCCTCAGGTTCAGATGTAGACCATCCTGTCTATAGAGGTCCCACCTTCCCCAGAAAGAGCCCCAGTTATCCAGAAATCTGAATCCCTCCCGCCTGCACCATCCCTGTAGCCACGTGTTTAATTGCTCTCTCTCCCTATTCCTCATCTCACTATCACGTGGCACGGGCAACAACCCAGAGATAACAACTCTGTTTGTTCTCGCTCTGAGCTTCCATCCTAGCTCCCTAAAGGCCTGCCTGACATCCTTGTCCCCTTTCCTACCTATGTCGTTAGTGCCAATGTGGACTACGACTTGGGGCTGCTCCCCCTCCCCCTTAAGGACCCGGAAAACACGATCCAAGACATCACGTACCCTTGCACCTGGGAGGCAACATACCAAACGTGAGTCTCTCTCGCTCCCACAAAATCTCCTATCTGTGCCCCTGACTATTGAGTCCCCAATTACTAATGTTCTACTCCTTTCCCCCCTTCCCTTCTGAGCAACAGGGACAGACTCCGTGCCAGAGGCCCGTACCCCATGGCTTACCCCTGGTAAGTCGTCCCCCCCACAAGTATCCAAAACGGTATACTTGTTACTCAGGGGAACGACCGCAGGGGGTCCCTGCACTGACTGCTTCTTCCCAATCCCTCTTACAGTTACCCATCTATCTCCAGTCTTTGGTGTAACTACTTCCCTGAAGCTCCTATCTATGACCCCCTCTGCCTCCCGAATGATCCGAAGTTCATCCAGCTCAAGCTCCAGGTCCCTAACACGGTTTTTGAGGAGCTGGAGTTGGGTGCACTTCCCACAGATGAAATCAGCAGGGACACTGACGGCGTCCCTCACCTCAAACATTCTGCAGGAGGAGCATTGTACTGCCTTCCCTGACATCCCCTCTAGATTAAAAAAAAACAAGAAAAAGAAAAAGAACGGAAGAGCTTACCTGATATTACCTCAAACCCTGATCCCGCTGAAAGGTAAGCAAATTTAAAGGCACTCACTCACCTTCACGACAGGCCCCTGCTCCCGCTTCCCAACCACCGTGGGGTGGGGGGGTTGGTTAGAGGAGGAGGTAGGGTGGGAAACACTCACAAAGTGTTTCGGGTTTAACTGTCACTTGCCAACAGCCCCTCCACAAACCACCTTCAACTTAGGCTGACCGCACTGCACGTATGCAAATTTCCCCAGAACAGCTGATCAGTAGCTCTGCTCTGCTGCCCTCTGCTGGTTGCTTGCCTTTATTCAAACTCCTTGGGTCTTCTTCGCAGGTTCACCTTCAACTTAGGCTGACCGCACTGCACGTATGCAAATTTCCCCAGAACAGCTGATCAGTAGCTCTGCTCTGCTGCCCTCTGCTGGTTGCTTGCCTTTATTCAAACTCCTTGGGTCTTCTTCGCAGGTTCACCTTCAACTTAGGCTGACCGCACTGCACGTATGCAAATTTCCCCAGAACAGCTGATCAGTAGCTCTGCTCTGCTGCCCTCTGCTGGTTGCTTGCCTTTATTCAAACTCCTTGGGTCTTCTTCGCAGGTTCACCTTCAACTTAGGCTGACCGCACTGCACGTATGCAAATTTCCCCAGAACAGCTGATCAGTAGCTCTGCTCTGCTGCCCTCTGCTGGTTGCTTGCCTTTATTCAAACTCCTTGGGTCTTCTTCGCAGGTTCACCTTCAACTTAGGCTGACCGCACTGCACGTATGCAAATTTCCCCAGAACAGCTGATCAGTAGCTCTGCTCTGCTGCCCTCTGCTGGTTTAGGCCTGGGAGACTGTGAGGCTGTGTTTAGGCCTGGAGACTATGAGGCTGTGTTTAGGCCTGGAGACTATGAGGCTGTGTTTAGGCCTGGAGACTATGAGGCTGTGTTTAGCCCTGGGAGACTATGAGGCTGTGTTTAGACCTGGGAGACTGTGAGGCTGTGTTTAGGCTTGGGAGACTGAGAGGCTGTGTTTAGGCCTGGAGAGTATGAGGCAGTGTTTAGGCCTGGGAGACTGTGAGGCTGTGTTTAGACCTGGGAGACTGTGAGGCTGTGTTTAGGCCTGGGAGACTGTGAGGCTGTGTTTAGGCCTGGGAGACTGTGAGGCTGTGTTTAGGCCTGGGAGACTGTGAGGCTGTGTTTAGGCCTGGGAGACTGTGAGGCTGTGTTTAGCCCTGGGAGACTGTGAGGCTGTGTTTAGGCCTGGGAGACTGTGAGGCTGTGTTTAGCCCTGGGAGACTGTGAGGCTGTGTTTAGGCCTGGGAGACTGTGAGGCTGTGTTTAGGCCTGGGAGACTGTGAGGCTGTGTTTAGGTCTGGGAGACTGTGAGGCTGTGTTTAGACCTGGGAGACTGTGAGGCTGTGTTTAGGCCTGGGAGACTGTGAGGCTGTGTTTAGGCCTGGGAGACTGTGAGGCTGTGTTTAGGCCTGGGAGACTGTGCGGCTGTGTTTAGGCTTGGGAGACTGTGAGGCTGTGTTTAGGCCTGGGAGACTGTGAGGCTGTGTTTAGGCCTGGGAGACTGTGAGGCTGTGTTTAGGCCTGGGAGACTGTGAGGCTGTGTTTAGCCCTGGGAGACTGTGAGGCTGTGTTTAGGCCTGGGAGACTGTGAGGCTGTGTTTAGGCCTGGGAGACTGTGAGGCTGTGTTTAGGCCTGGGAGACTGTGAGGCTGTGTTTAGGCCTGGGAGACTGTGAGGCTGTGTTTAGGCCTGGGAGACTGTGAGGCTGTGTTTAGGCCTGGGAGACTGTGAGGCTGTGTTTAGGCCTGGGAGACTGTGAGGCTGTGTTTAGGCCTGGGAGACTGTGAGGCTGTGTTTAGGCCTGGGAGACTGTGAGGCAGTGTTTAGCCCTGGGAGACTGTGAGGCTGTGTTCTGGCCTGGGAGACTGTGAGGCAGTGTTTAGGCCTGGGAGACTGTGAGGCTGTGTTTAGGCCTGGGAGACTGTGAGGCTGTGTTTAGGCCTGGGAGACTGTGAGGCAGTGTTTAGGCCTGGGAGACTGTGAGGCTGTGTTTAGGCCTGGAGAGTATGAGGCAGTGTTTAGGCCTGGAAGACTGTGAGGCTGTGTTTAGGCCTGGAGAGCATGAGGCAGTGTTTAGGCCTGGGAGACTGTGAGGCTGTGTTTAGGCCTGGGAGACTGTGAGGCTGTGTTTAGGCCTGGGAGACTGTGAGGCTGTGTTTAGGCCTGGGAGACTGTGAGGCTGTGTTTAGGCCTGGGAGACTGTGAGGCTGTGTTTAGCCCTGGGAGACTGTGAGGCTGTGTTTAGGCCTGGGAGACTGTGAGGCTGTGTTTAGGCCTGGGAGACTGTGAGGCTGTGTTTAGGCCTGGGAGACTGTGAGGCTGTGTTTAGGCCTGGGAGACTGTGAGGCTGTGTTTAGGCCTGGGAGACTGTGAGGCTGTGTTTAGGCCTGGGATACTGTGAGGCTGTGTTTAGGCCTGGGAGACTGTGAGGCTGTGTTTAGGCCTGGGAGACTGTGAGGCTGTGTTTAGGCCTGGAGACTGTGAGGCTGTGTTTAGGCCTGGGAGACTGTGAGGCTGTGTTTAGGCCTGGGAGACTGTGAGACTGAATGAAGGCCTTGGGCCTGAGCCTAAACTACTCTGAGGTCATGTAAAGCTCTGGGAGACTCCTGAGGCTAGGTAAGGTTGGAATTATTTTCTCAACATTTTACCCCAGTGGAAAGAGTACATTTCTGCATGGTCAGATTAAAGCAAGGCTCAATCATGGAGTAAGCATGAGTTAGCTTCTCTTGTTAGTACACACGGGACCGAGCAGGAAGTTCGTTATCATCACTTTCCAGAAGGTTCCTGTTTTGGTTCAGATATCTCACGTTCCAATTTTGGGTTCATTGTGACTAATAACTAAAAGGAAACAGTTTAAAATTTCATAAATCAGAAACCATGAAGATCTGAAATAAACATTATTTTCCTTTGTTGATGTTGGAGGTGTCAATGATGGGAACAGGGCACTTTCACTTCGAGCGGTTGATGCACAGCGCGAGGAACAGGCTAACGCGTTTAGCCAACCAACCCGTATGTTTCACTATCCGAGTGCCGTGTTAATTCTTGGGTGACTTCAATGGGGGAAAATATCAGGGCAAAGAGAACACTGGCTGCCAATAAGGCGACACGGATGTTGCAGGGATTGTGACGGCGGGTGTGGTCTCTGATGGGAGGCAGGGTTTGGCGCGGGGTTGGGGGTTCACGGGTGGGCACGAAATGCAGGCGGGTGGGAATTTTTCACTTGCGTTGCGATGCCTCACTTGACCCCTGCGGGGGGGGGGGGGGGGGGGGGGGGGGGCTCCTCGCTGGCAACGCTTGAGCGTCGAGGGAAATGCGTGGACGCATTTGAGATTCCATCTCAAAGGCCAATGGCAAGGCAGATTTCGGCGGAGTTGGGCTCAAGGTAGGAGGGAGCGGGGAATATTTTGTGACAAGAGTTAAGAAGCGGCAAGTCTGCCAAGATTCAGAGAGGCCCGTCGGCTGCGAGGGTCAGGGTGGAGATGCTGCTTCCTAGTACTGGCGAGGTCAGAGCTGTGGTGAGGGAGCCATGGATGGATAGGGTGGTGGGGTGGAGGGGGCAGGGGTGGGGGGGGGGGGGCAGTGGTGGTAGCTGAAATCAGCGTAGTGACCCTGGATCGAGTACAGGAAGTGGCCCAATGGCCTCCCAACCCGCAGCTCACTGTTTAGCAATCTCATTGTCTCGTTGTTCTGCCCTCACTCCAATTTCCTCGAACCTTGTCGAGTCATCGAGCTCTGCAGCACAGAAAAGGCCCTTCAGCCCCCGTGATCTGCGCCGGTGAAAATGAACCGCCTTCGGGGCGGCGCGATGGCGCAGTGGTTAGCACTCCTGGCGCTGAGGACCCTGGTTCAATGGCGGCTCTGGGTCACTGTCCGTGTGGAGTTTGCACATTCTCCCCGTGTCTGCGTGGGTCTCACTCCCACAACCCAAAGATGTGCAGGTCAGGTGGATTAGCCACGCTAAATTGCCCCTTAATTGGAAAAGAAAAGAATTGGGCACTTTAAATTTATTTTTTAAAAACAGCCACCTAACTATTCTAATCCCATTTCCAGCCCTTGGCCTGCCTGGGAATATTCTGAAATGTTATGAGGGTCTCTGCCTCCACCTCCTTTTCAGGCAGCGAGTTCCAAACTCCCACCACCCTCTGGGTGAAAAGGTTTTTCCTCACATCCCCTCTAAACCTCCTGCCCCTCACCTTAAACCTGTGCCTCCTGGTTACTGATCCCTCCATCAAGGGGAAAAGGTTTCTTCCTGTCTATCTATGCCCCTCAAAATCTTATACATCTCAATCATTTCATGTAAAGGTAACCAAGTCAATCTTTGATTGGTGCTCAATGTACTTCTCCGCGAATCAGGAATGACGAGACTGGAGGGTCACTGTTGCACGATGACAGAGCCAAAATATTTCCACCCACATCCCTCATAAGACAAGGTCATTCTGAGATGTATTTTTAGCTGGATCTCAGTCTTTTTCCATTCCCACATGACTGGATCACTCATAGAACGCAAAATATGGGAGGAGGAGTAGGCCATCTGGCCTCTCGGGCCCACTCCACCATCCATTAACATCATTGTTGGTCTGGTTGTGGCCTTAACTCCACGGTCCTGCCTCCCCCTTAGCTCCCTCGTCAATGGAAAATCTGTCTAACTCAGTCCAGAATACATTCAACGGCCAAGCGTCCACTCTCATATGAGCAAGAGAATTCCAGAGACGAATGATCATCCACCTTAAACAGAAAACCCTTTGGACCATAAGACGTAGGAGTTGAATTAGGCCATTCGGCCCATCGAGTCTGCTCCATCATTCTACGAGATCATGACTGATCTGATGTGATAATCCTCAACTCCACTTTCCCGCCTTGTCCCCGCAACCCTTCATTCTCTCATTGATTAAAAATCTGTCTATCCCAGCCGTGAACATACTTAACGACCCAGTCTCTACAACTCTCTGCGGTAAAGAATTCCACAGATTCACTCCCCTCTGAGAGAGGAAATTCCTCCTCATCTCTGTCTGTAATGGGCCACCCCTCACTCTGAGATTGAGCCCTCTGATCCCAGACCAGACCTCTCAGCATCGACCCTGTCAAACCCCCTGAGAATCCGATATGTCTCAATAAGGTCGCCTCTCATTCTTCTAAACTCCAATGAGTACAGGCCCAACCTACCCCACCCTCTCCTCATAAGAAAATCCTTCCATGCCCAGGATTACCTTCCCTGGACTGTATTCCAGGTATGGCTTGTATCGTTTTAGCAGGGCTTCCCTATTTTATACTCCAATCCCTTTGAAATAAAGACCAACATTCAATTTGCCTTCCCAATTAGCTGCTGAACTTGCATGCTAGCTTTGTGTGATTTATGCACGAGGACCCCCGGGTCCCTCTGTGCTGGGCAGCACGGTGGCGCAGTGGGTTAGCCCTGCTGCCTCACGGCACCAAGGTCCCAGGTTCAATCCCGGCTCTGGGTCACTGTCCGTGTGGAATTTGCACGTTCTCCCCGTGTTTGCGTGGGTTTCGCCCACCGCAACCCAAAGATGTGCAGGGTAGGTGGATTGGCTACGCTAAATTGTCCCTCAATTGGAAAAAATGAATTGGGTACTCTAAATTTACAATAAAAGATCCCTCTGCCTTGCAGATTTCTGCAGTCCTCCATTTAAATAATATTCACTCCTTTATTTTTCCTCCCAAAGTGCATAACTTCACGTCAATGAACATCCCCACTTCTGACCTTATGATGGAGAGAAGGTTGTTTGAGTCATTCACTTTTATACAGCACAAAAATAGGCCCTTCAGCCCATCAAGCACCTATCTATTCAAATCCCATTTTCCAGATCTTGGTCCGTAGCCTTGTACACAATGGCATTTCAAGTGCTTATCTAAACGCTTCTAAATCGTTGTGAGAGTTCCCGCCTCCACTACCCTTCCAGATTCCCACCACCCTCCAGGTGAAAAGGTTTTTCCTCAAGATCCCCTCTAAATCTCCTGCCCCTTACTTTTTTTTTAAATTTAGAGTACCCAATTCATTTTTTCCAATTAAGGGGCAGTTTAGCATGCTCATTCCACCCACCCTGCACATCTTTTGGGTTGCGGGGGGCGAAACCCACGCAGACACGGGGAGAATGTGCAAACTCCACACGGACAGTGACCCAGAGCCGGGATTGAACCTGGGACCTCGGCGCCGTGAGACTGTTGTGTTGCCACTGCGCCACCGTGCTGCCCCTTACCTTAAATCTATGCCCCCTGATTATTGACCCCTCCATCAAGGGCAAAAGGTTCTCCCTATTTACCCTATCCATACTCCTGATAATTTTGTACACCTTAGTCAGATTCCTCCCTCGGCCTTCTCTGCTCTATGGAAAACAATCCCGGCCTGACCAGCCTCTCTTCAGAGCTGAAACGCTCCAGCGCAGTCGACACCCCGGTGAACCTCCTCTGCACCCTCTCCGGAGGGTGGACTTCTAAAATGGCCGCCTGCGACTGACGGGGGTGAAGAGTTTTGCGTGTAGATTTGATGAAGCAGGGCAGCTGAAAGGGGATGTGAGTTATTGAAAGAGGAACTTTATGACCACACGCAGGCTGTACTATTTCTGGCAGGGGTTCGCCATTCCTTTATATGTCTGAGATTTACAGTGAATGTGTGGTCACAGAACTTCCCCTGTCCAAAACTGACTCTACTTCAGAACAAACTCCCCTCTCACAAGTTCCCAGAGAGGCAGCCATCTTAACCCATGATGTTCTGCATCAGTCGTGTAAATTCTCAAACCGTGGTGTCACCCAGACTGAACTCTCCCTGTACCTGGACTTTTTTATTCCAGGTTCTATATTCGGTTCACTCCCTCTATCCTTTTGGCAGCCGCTTGTGGCCACCCGCACCTCTCAGGCAGTTTTGTTTCGAAGTCGGAATGTGAAAGAAAGCTACACCGGAGATTTTGAGGCCGGGGGCGAGGGTGGGGTGGGGGGGGGGGGGGGGGGGGGGGCAAGGCACACCAAGAATGGGGGAGGGTCACAGATACATGGAGGAAAAGATGGTGGCCACTGGTAGACTAAAAGAGAGAGAGAGGGGGGAATGGTGATGTACCATTGGGGGGCAGCACGGTAGCATGGTGGTTAGCATAAATGCTTCACAGCTCCAGGGTCCCAGGTTCGGTTCCTGGCTGGGTTACTGTCTGTGTGGAGTCTGCACGTCCTCCCTGTGTGTGCGTGGGTTTCCTCCGGGTGCTCCGGTTCCTCCCACAGTCCAAAGATGTGCGGGTTAGGTGGATTGGCCATGCTAAATTGCCCGTAGTGTCCTTAAAGTAAGGTTGGGGGGGGGGGTTGTTGGGTTACGGGTATAGCGTGGGTTTGAGTAGGGTGATCATTGTTCGGCACAACATCGAGGGCCGAAGGGCCTGTTCTGTGCTGTACTGTTCTATGGTCTATGTACCGTCAATGACCACGAGACGAGAATGGTGAAACAATCGAGGCTTTATTGCACAAGATGTTGTGCCTCCTGCAGCTGGAACCAGAATGGGAGCAGCGCAGGAGAGCACACACTTTTATACGCCGCCTGCTGGGAGGAGCCAGCAGGCTGGGATTACTGTGGTACCTGTAATACATGGGCAGTACCGTTATACGCGTAGTGCGTTCCCAATGGTGTTCACCACATTCGCCCCCTGTTCAAAAAAAAAGAGTCCGGCGGGGGTGAAGAACAACATTACAGATTTAGTCTGTCGAGGGCTTTGACCCTCCCCTGCGATCGCCTCAGTCCTGGTGGTGGTGTGGGCGCCGATGTGGTCACCTGCGACTCCAGGAGCGTGTTGTCCTCTCCATCGTCACCCGGTAGTGGATCCAGTGGGGGCACGGATCCAGCTGGGGTGGGGGCTGCGGTGAGGTTCGCTGGTGGGACGGTGGGCGGCGCAGGGGTGAATGAGACAACCGGGGGGGGGGGGGGGGGGGGGGGGGGGGAGCGGTATCAGGTCGGAGGTTTTGGGTGGGGACCCAGCGAATGCCAGGTCCCAGAGGGAGATGGTGTCCTGTCGCCCGTCGGGGTGTGCCAGTAGGCGTACTGTGGGTTCGCATGGAGGTGGTCGACTTTCTCAACCAAGATTTATGGCTCGGCACATGCTTCCGGAGGAGGACGGGTCCAGGAACTGTCAGCCATGTTGGGAGCGAGACCCCGGAGGTAGACTTCCAAGGGAAGGCAAACACACGTTCGTGAGGGATTTCATTAAGTGGTGTTTACCACAAATGGAATAATCCCTGGTTGGGGAAGGGGTCCCTAGGTGCCTGAGCGAGAGAGGGCATAGACTGAGAGAGAGAGAGAAGTGATAGGGGGTAAACAGAGAGAGAGAGAGAAAGCGAGAGAGAAAGAGAGTGATAGGGTCCCTGGTAAACTGAGAGAGAGAGAGAGAGAGAGAGAGAGAGAGACAGGGAGAGAGAGAGAGGGAGAGAGGTGATAGGGTCCCTGGTAAACTGAGAAAGAGAAAGAGAGAGAGAGTCCCTGGTAGACTGAGAGAGAGAGAGAGAAACAGGGAGAGAGAGAGAGAGATAGATGATAGGGTCCCTGGTAAACTGAGAAAGAGAAAGAGAGAGAGACTCCCTGGCCTGGTAGACTGTGAGACAGAGAGAAATGGGGAGGGAGAGAGAGAGAGAGAGGGATAGAGATGAAAGGGTCTCTGGTAGACAGAGAGAGGCAAAGAGAGAAAGTGGGAGAGAGAGAGAGAGAGCGACGGGGGGGGGGAGGATAGGGTCCCATGTAGACTGAGAGAGAAGGGTGGCTCGGTGGTTAGCACTGCTGCCTCACAGCACTAGGGACACAGGTTCAATTCCAGCCTTGGGTGACTGTATGGAGTTTGCATGTTCTCCCCGTTTCTGCGTGGGTTTCCTCCGGGTGCTCCGGTTTCCTCCCACAGTCCAAAGATGTGCGGGTTAGGTGGATTGGCCGTGACAAATTACTCCTTAGTGTCCAAAGGTTAGGTCGGGTTATGGGTTTACAGGGTTAGGGCGGGAGAGGGGCCTCGTTAGGATGCTCTTTCAGAGGGTGTGGTAGTATGACTAGGGGTCGTACGGTACCTGGGAGTGTGAGCTGCCATTGGTGCAGAGGGCTCGCTGCCCATTGACCCAAGTATCGTGCTCTCCATATTCCTATTGGCTAAGAGGAAGGTAGCTCCGCCTATGAGGCGGGGTATAAGAACCCGTGTCCCCCTGCTGCCAGGCCATTTCCTGTACATCTCTTGCCGAGCTCACTTCTTGCTAATTAAAGCCTTTAGTTTCGGACTTCACCTACGTTTCGTGTCCATTGATTGTGCATCACTTTGATTAGCAAGATTTTAAAGGATGGAGCTCCGCATCAAGCCGGAGCATCTTCGACTCAGCCCTGACGCAGCGAATGCAACAGCTGCATTTAAACACTGGCTGGCTTGCTTCAATAGTTACCTGAGCACAGCGGAAAACGTCCCGACGAGGGAACAGAAACTGCACATCCTCCACTCGTGCATCAGCACCGCCGTGTACATGCTCATAGAGGACACGACAGACTACGACGCGGCTATGGACTTGCTCAAAGGACATTTCAAACGGCCGGTGAACCAAGTCTACGCTCGGCACTTACTGGCCACGAGGCAGCAGATACCTGGTGAGTCACTGGACGATTTTTAGCGTTCCCTCCTCGTGCTGGGGAGGAACTGCGGGCTGCCCACAGGTGTCTGCTGCTGAGCATACCGAACTCCTGATTAGAGACGCCTTTGTTGCGGGCACGCAGTCCTCGCAGATCCGCCAAAGACTGTTGGAGAGAGAAACCTTAAGCCTCGCGGAGGCACGGGCCCTCGCCTCCTCCCTAGACGTCGCGAACCGAAACGCTCGCTCGTACGCCCCTGACCGCGCGGCGCTCCCCTGGGCAGCATGGAACTCGGCCTCTCTCTCCCCCAGGGACTCGGACCCCTGCCCCCGCCCCCCCCCCCCCCCCCCAAGGCCTGCCCCGCAGGGCACCCCGAAAAACCCGCGGGGCCCCGTTGCTATTCCTGTGGCCAGGCGAAGCACCCCCGTCAGCGCTGCCCGGCCCGTTCCGCAACCTGCAAGGGCTGCGGGAAAAAGGGCCGCTTTGTGGCCGTTTGCCAGACAAAGGCGGTCGCTGCGGTCCCAAGCAGCGACCGCGGGTGTTCCCCCTCGCTCTCTTCAGGGGCCCCGTGCGGCCCGCGGACCTCGCTGCCCCATCCCCCAACGCCACGTGCGACCCCCGGGCGCCGCCATTTTGGACCTCCGACTCCACGTGCGGGGAACGGGTGCCGCCATTTTGTCCACCCCCCACCATGTGCGGCCGACGGGCGCCGCCATCATGGATCGGCTCCGAGGACCCCCCGGGTGACTACTCCCTGCCTGATGAAGACTCCGACTATCTGCCACGACTTGCTTCAGTCACGCTGGACCAGTCTCGGCCCTGTACCCTCGCCACAGCGACCACGAAGATTTTACTCAACAGCCACGAGACGAACTGCCTGCTGGTCTCCGGGAGCACAGAGAGTTTTGTCCACCCCACCACGGTAAGATGCTGCGCTCTTCCTGTCTACCCGGTTAAGCAAAAAATCGCCCTGGCCTCCGGCTCTCACTCAGTACAGATCACGGGGTGCTGCATAGCAGACCTCACGGTCCAGGGGAGAGAGTTTAAAAACTACAAGCTATTCGTCCTCCCCCACCTCTGCGCGGCCGCACTCCTGGGGTTAGATTTCCAGTGTAACCTCCAGAGCCTAACATTCAAATTCGGCGGCCCTATGGCCCCCTCACTGTCTGCAGCCTCGCGACCCTCAAGGTCAATCCCCCGTCCTTGTTTGCAAACCTCACCCCGGATTGCAAACCTGTCGCCACCAGGAGTCGACGGTACAGTGCCCAGGAGTGGACCTTCATCAGGCCCGAGGTCCAACGGCTTCTGAAGGAAGGGGTCATCGAGGCTAGCAACAGCCCCTGGCGAGCACAGGTGCTGGTGGTAAAGACCGGGGAGAAGAATAGGATGGTCATAAACTACAGTCAGACCATCAACAGGTTTACGCAGCTGGACGCGTACCCTCTCCCCCGTATATCTGACCCGGTCAACAGGATCACGTAGTACAAGGTCTTCTCCACAGTGGACCTCAAGTCCGCCTACCACCTGCTCCCCATCCGTGCGAGTGACCGAAAGTACACTGCGTTTGAAGCAGACGGACGGCTCTACCACCTTTTAAGGGTTCCCTCCGATGTCACAAACGGGGTCTCGGTCTTCCAACGAGAGATGGACCGAATGGTCGACCAATACGGTTTACGGGCAACCTTCCCGTATCTTGATAATGTCACCATCTGCGGCCACGATCAGCAGGACCACGACACCAATCTCCGTAAATTCCTCCGAACCGCAAAACTCCTGAACATGACCTACAACAAGGACAAATGCGTGTTTAGCACCGACCGCCCAGCCATCCTCGGCTACGTAGTGAGTAACGGAGTAATAGGCCCTGACCCGGAACGCATGCGCCCCCTGATGGAGCTCCCCCTCCCCCACTCCCTCAAAGCCCTCAAGCGCCGTCTTGGTTTTTTTTCATATTACGCCCAGTGGGTCCCCAATTACGCCGACAAAGCCCGTCCCCTCATCCAATCAGTCACGTTCCCCCTGTCGATGGAGGCCCACCAGGCCTTTAGCCACATCAAAGCAGATATTGCAAAGGCCACGATGCGAGCGATCGACGCGTCCGACGTAGCTCTGGCGGCCACAGTACCTGGTAGTATGAGCTACCATTGGTGCAGAGGGCTCGCTGCCCATTGGCCCAAGTATCGTGCTCTCCGTATTCCTATTGGCTAAGAGGAAGGTAGCTCCGCCGACGAGGCGGGGTATAATAACCCGTGTCCCCCTGCAGCCAGGCCATTTCCTGTACGTCTGCTGCCGGGCTCACTTCTTGCTAATTAAAGCCTTTCGTTTCGGACTTCACCTACGTTTACTGTCCATTGATTGTGCATCAGAGGGTCAGTGTCGACTTAATTAAGCCAAATGGCCGCCTCCGCACTGCAGAGGATCTGTGATTCTCTATGAGAGAGAGGGGCTAGGGTCTCAGTCAGACAAAGAGAGAGAGATGGGGGATAGGATCCCTGGTAGGCTGAGAAAGGTAGAGAGAGAGAGGATATAGGGGGCTGGATTCTCTGCAGCCCGATGCCGAAATCGCGGCCGCGCTGGGGCGGAGAATCCAGTTCTACACCGTAATTGGGCGTGGCGCCGGTCCGCCGATTCTCCAGGCACCGAAAATCGGCAGCACCGCGGAGTACGCCGCGCCACCGGGGACCCATTGCCAGAGGCCCCCTCGTCAATCCTCCACCCTCGACCGTCGGGTTTCCGGAGCCGGGGAACTAACCATCTATTGCCGGCTGGGGTGCTCGCGCGGCGGCTGCCCACTCAGTCCATGGCCCACCCTCGTCGGGGGCGAAGAATTCACCTGACTATTTTCAAGGAATTTCGGGAGTAAATCTCCCCTGTTTTTACACCAGCTCCGGGAGAGGGAAGGCATGGGGGGGTGGCCCTGCCAGACAGACTGAAAGAGTGGATAGGGTGCTTGGTGGATGGATGGAGAGAGGGGGCTGGGTCCCTGGTCAATTGAATAATCCCCGGTACATTGAGCGAGAGTGAGGGGAATGCTCAGGGTAAAACGGACCAATGAGGGGAAGATGCTTCAGATACAGACCAGGTACATCCAACACGATGGAAAGGGAGGCCAAGTAAAACCAGGCTCCCCTTGGATCAGGTAATGAGACAACAACCAAAGAGTGTGGACCAGGCCAAATACTTGCGGCCTGTAACTTCCTGCAGCGTAGTGTGGCCAGGGGGGTACCCCAAGGTGTGCTGGGTGATCACATCCCCCACCTCATGGTTGCACAGCAACTTCCCAAGAAGTTTGAACTTCCATTGGTGAATAACTCTGCAACGGGAACCATCCAAAACTCAGATTTAAATTATTTGGTTCTGACCGTCTGAGAGCGAATAGTTACCCAGGATTGGTTGGAAGATTTAAGGCCACTTCTAACTCGTGGGTAACTATTGTACTGATCCCCATCTCCCAACCTGCCCCCCCACCTGCCCCCCCCACAAGACGCCCCTCACCCCCCCAACCCCAAACTGCCCCCTAACCCTCACGAACCCCCAACCCCTCCCTACTAGCTGACTATCACCCCAAACGCCCTATGGGATTCCTCAACTTCCTCTCTGACTACCCAGCATCCCTAGCTACACCTCCTCTGACTATCACACTCCTCCCCCCACCCCGGCTAACCGCCCCCTCCTCTCCCCCACCTCAGGACTGCCTCTACCTTCTCCCAAACATCTCCTGCACCCGACCAACCACCCCACTCACCACCCCCTCATTGACCACCCCTGACCATCGAGCCCCATCCCTCCTACTAACCACCCCCACTGAGCTCCCAGTCTCCCACCCATTGGCAACCCCCGCAACTGACCACCCGCCCTCACCAACAGCTACCCGCTTGCCCCTCCCACCCCCGCCACCCCCACCTTCCCCGCCCGATCTTACGCCCGTATCTCACGGCCCTTTCCCCTGGCTTCTCAAAGTGGCTGGGACCTTTAAACTTACCGGCTTTACAGAAGTTAGTACCGTGATACAAAGGGGAAGGCCTTACCTCCGACTCTCCGGCCCTTGACACAAGGCCTCGTGAACCCGCTGTGCGTCTCTGCTCTCGTCCGGACCCACTCTGCTGGCCTGGCGAGAAAGGAGCGGCTGCATTTGCAGGTCAGCAACTGGGAGTGAGATTGCCGCTCTCCAGAAGTTGCAGCCCAATAAATTGTGAGAGAAAATAAAGAGAATGAATACTACTAACGAAGGGAGAGTATGAGAATATATCAAGGTTGAAGAGAACCCCAAAAGGCCCTTACTGCAGCGATGGGCGACCTCGGCGAGTGGTTGGGCCGCATGAGAGGCCCTCCTTCATCTCAGTAGTCCGCAGGATTGAAATCGGGCCTGTTCCCTAACCGTGACCCCGTGAATAAGCTTCACCGAGCCCCCGTGCTCGGTGCGGGGGCGGAGAACGGGGCGTCGGACACGGACACGCGACGCCTTTGCGCGAGTCTCCGGCGACCGGAGAATCGGCGCCAGCCGCGCGCGCACGGTCGACATGGTGCCGGTTGGGGGCCTTTGAAAGAGGCCCCCGCGGCGATTCTCTGCGGTTGACCGGCCAAGTTCCCGCCGGCGAGGTTCTCGAATGGCTCCACCCGGCGGGAACTCGACGTCGCGGCTGCGTTGGCCGTCCTGGTGAGGGGCAGGGGTACCAGTCTCGGGGGGGGGGGGGGGGGGGGGAGGGGGGAGGTCCACAATGGCCAGGCCCAGGTGGGCCTTACTAGGGCTTCACAGCTCCAGGGTCCCAGGTTCGATTCCCGGCTGGGTCACTGTCTGTGCGGAGTCTGCACGTCCTCCCCGTGTGTGCGTGGGTTTCCTCCGGTTGCTCCGGATTCCTCCCACAGTCCAAAGATGTGCAGGTTAGGTGGATTGGCCAGGCTAAATTGCCCGTAGTGTCCTAAAAAGTAAGGTTGGGGGGGGGTTGTTGGGTTACGGGTATAGGGTGGATACGTGGGTTTGAGTAGGGTGATCATGGCTCAGCACAACATCGAGGGCCGAAGGGCCTGTTCTGTGCTGTACTGTTCTATGTTCTATGTTCTAGGGACCAAGAGGGTGATATATAGGGTACAGGGCAAGGGTAGAATAATTAATCAGTGCTTTGTCAGGATGTCTACTATGGAAGAGGAAGTTTTGACACAATACTGGTAAAAGCGGAGATGGTTGACGTAATTTCAATTCCAATTCTGCACTAAACAGAGTTTTGTCATTTCCGTAGCTAGTTATTCTTGGAACAGGTTGCTAGTCTGTCGCTAGGGGCTTCTAGCTTGGTGGGGGAGCCCCTCCACATCAAGTATGGCTGACTGGGAGTCTCTCCCGCCTTACCGCCAGCCATTGGCGCGTTTCGAAAGGATTTTGCTGGTTGACACACTCAACCGGTTTGACTACATTATCAGCGCACCGTCCTTGGCTGTCAAATCCTGGGTGGGACTCGAACCGGGGGCTTCTAGCTCAGAGGCAAGGATGCTAACCCACTGTGCCAAAAGTCCTCCTGGTAGAGGTAATGGATGGGGTGAAAACTGAAAAGGAAGAGACACCGGGAAGGCGACTACGCAACAGAGATGATAAGCCATCAGATCCCGATGATAGCTGAAAGGCTTGTCTTAGAGGCCGGCGGGGGGCGGGGGAGGGGGGGGGGGGGGGGGGGGGCGAGGGGAGCAGTATCAGAGGATCGAAGAGTGGCAGAAAATGTGACACCCCCCACATCAAGGAAGGGCGCGAGGACAGTCCTAGAAACCACAGGCCGGTCAGTTCAACAGGGCAGCACGATAGCATTGTGGTTAGCACAATCGCTTCACAGCTCCAGGGTCCCAGGTTCGATTCCCGGCTTGGGTCACTGTCTGTGCGGAGTCTGCACATCCTCCCCGTGTGTGCGTGGGTTTCCTCCGGGTGCTCCGGTTTCCTCCCACAGTCCAAAGATGTGCAGCTTAGGTGGATTGGCCATGATAAATTGCCCTTAGTGTCCAAAATTGCCCTTAGTGTTGGGTGGGGTTACTGGGTTATGGGGATAGGGTGGAGGTGTTGACCTTGGGCAGGGTCCTCTTTCCAAGAGCCAGTGCAGACTCGATGGGCCGAATGGCCTCCTACTGCACTGTAAATTCTATGTAACATCAATGGTGGGTCAGGTTTCGGAATCCTAAACCAGGTAAAATAAATCAACAGGCACTTGAAACTTGGAGGGATTTGAGTTAATTGTGACAATAAAGATTGATTTTACTATTATTATTAAAGCGAGCCAGCATAGATTTTTTATTGTGTTTGACTGACCGAATTGAATTTTTTGATGCATTACCTCAGAAGGTTGATGAAGGGAGTATGGTGGATGTTGTCTATGCAGATTTTAAGGAAGTGTCTTGACAAAGTAAAAGGTTGGTTTAAAAATTGAGGCTTATGGAATACTGTCGGCTTAGATGGAAAGGAAAGGTCTGAAAGTCAAAGGATTGTGAAGTAAATGGTTATTTTTCAGACTGGGGGCTGGTATCCCCTCAGGGTCAGTGCGAGAGCCACTGCTTTATGTCTAAATGGCCTTGATGTTGGAATACAGTGTAAGGTATCAAAATTTGCCGATGCTGCTGAGTGGGGAAGAGTGACAAACAGTGAGAGTGCGATCGAGGGCGGAAGTTTCCGAGCAGTCCGTCCAGAGGAACCTTTCAGTCCTGCCACACTGCAGCCCTGCCACACTGCAGCGGGTTCCCCAGCAACAGGTCGAGATGGGAAAGCCACGCAAAACATCAGAGACGTCGGTGGGACTAGAAGATCTTCCACTGGAAGACATGCCATGGGGTGTGGGGGGCGGGGGTCGGGGGGTGGGGGGGGGGGTGGGGGGCGATGGAAGATATTACCCCAAATCGACTAGAAATAGGGAGAAGTGTGAGGCGAGGGGATTGGGAGAGACACAGTTTAGAAGAGTGCGCAGGGACAGAAGGACCTGGCTGATCCCATGAACTGATCGATTGAAGGTGGTGGGGCACATTGAGAGAGCGCTCAGCAACCCTGGGGGAATCTTGGGATTGATAAATGGAGGCTCAGAGTAGGTGAGCAGAGATGTTGTGCCGAGCCTTTGCAAGGCTCGTCGCAAGGTTATGGTGGAGAAGCTGAGGTTGGTTGTTGTCCTTGAAACACAGCGGGGGGAAATTTGTTAGAGGTGTAATAGCGAGCCATAGACATGGGGGCGACACGGTGGCACAGTGGTTGGCAATGCTGCCTCACAGCGCCAGGGACCCGGATTCAAATCCAACCTTGGGTGCCTGTGTGGAGTCTGCACGTTCTCCCCGTGTCTGAGCGGGTTTCCTCCGGGTGCTCCGGTTTCCCCCCTGCAGTCCAAAGATGTGCAGGTTCGGTGGAGTGGCCGTGATAAATTGCCCCGTAGTGTCCAAAGGAGTTCAGGTTAGGTGGGGTTACGGGGATAGGGGAGGGGAGGGTGCTCTTTCAGAGGGTTGGTGCAGATTCGATGGGCTCCTTCCGCATTGTAGAGATTCTATGGTTGTGTGGGAGTGGGACGGATAGCACTGCTCAAGAGTCAGAGGGGCTGAATGGCCTCCTCCTGCGATGTCTATGGTTCTCTGAGGGTCGCCGATAAGTTCAGCGAGGGAGGGTGAGGGTCTTCAATACGCTGAGAGAGAGATGGTGAGCGTTCTGTGGGGACATCAAGTGAGCCCCCAGGATACAGATGGTGGTGGACGGTCCCTGATGCAGACACTGGGGATATGGAACATTCCAACTGAGGAGAGGGAGTAACGTATCGGGGACAAAGTTGAGCCGGGGCCAATAATCTCCTGCTTTGGACTTTCCATGGATACTGTCCAATTAGGCAGTTAGATTTCACACGAGTTATTGCTTGGAGGGGGCACCGGGAATCTGCTGTCCACTGGTTCAATGGAAAACTAAAAGCAAACAGGCTTTGGAGGCTGGAACTGCGAAGTGTCACAGAGGCCCGAGCATAAATCGCAGCCTCACTCCTAATCCCGTGTGAGATATTCCCAGATTTGTGAGAGGCACATCTCCAGGGACTGACGCTGGCCAGGAGAATTGCGTGGAGAGCAGGAATGCGCTCGGAATGTGCCCTGTAATTCACCCCCCCCACCCCCAACACACCCCCCCACCCCTCAGGGGATCGCTGGGCCCAGGAGCCGAATCTGAAACTCTTGTTCAAATTGCCAGGCCGAGCACTCACTGAAAACTCGATAAGGATTACATCAGCTGGGATCGTGCACACAGAGACAAGCATTCAGGTTCGGCAGGTCAACCTCAGGCAGGCGAGGGGGGGATGGGCGGTGGAGTCAATCAGGAAATGACACACTTAATTCCGGACTCACCCCACTCTATCTAACATTCAAGAGTATTTGACCATAAACAGGCCATAAACAGGGGCAGTGTAGAGGGAACTTTGCTCTGTATCTAGCCCCGTGCTGTACCTGTCCTGGGAGTGTTTGATGGGGACAGTGTAGCGGGAGCTTTACTCTGTATCTAACCCCGTGCTGTATCTGTCCCGGGAATGCTTGATGGGGACAGTGTAGAGGGAACTTTACTCTGTATCTAACCCCGTGCTGTACCTGTCCTGGGAGTGTTTGACGGGGACAGTGTAGAGGGAAGTTTGCTCTGTATCTAACCCCGTGCTGTACCTGTCCTGGGAGTGTTTGATGGGGACAGTGTAGAGGGAGCTTTACTCTGTATCTAACCCCGTGCTGTACCTGTCCTGGGAGTGTTTGACGGGGACAGTGTAGAGGGAGGTTTGCTCTGTATCTAACCCTGTGCTGTGTCCTGGGAGTGTTTGATGAAGACAGTGTAGAGGGAGCTTTACTCTGTATCTAACCCCGTGCTGTACCTGTCCTGGGAGTGTTTGATGGGGACAGTGTAAAGGGAGCTTTACTCTGTATCTAACCCCGTGCTGTACCTGTCCTGGGAGTGTTTGATGGGGACAGTGTTGAGGGAGCTTTACTCTGTATCTAACCCCGTGCTGTACCTATCCTGCGAGTGTTTGATGGGAACAGTGTAGAGGGAGCTTTACTCTGTATCTAACCCCGTGCTGTACCTGTCCTGGGAGTGTTTGACGGGGACAGTGTAGAGGGAGGTTTGCTCTGTATCTAACCCCGTGCTGTACCTGTCCTGGGAGTGTTTGATGGGAACAGTGTGGAGGGAGCTTTACTCTGTATCTAACCCCGTGCTGTACCTATCCTGCGAGTGTTTGATGGGAACAGTGTAGAGGGAGCTTTACTCTGTATCTAACCCCGTGCTGTACCTGTCCTGGGAATGCTTGATGGGGACAGTGTAGAGGGAGGTTAGCTCTGTATCTATGTTTGATGGAGACAGTATGTGTAAGTCGGGGCAGCACGGTAACACAGTGGTTAGCACAGTTACTTCACTGCTCCAGTACCCCAGGTTTAATTCCCACCTTGGGTCACTGTCTGTGCAGAGTCTGCCCCTTCTCCCCGTGTCTGTGTGGGTTTCGTCCGGGTGCTCTGGTTTCCTCCCACAGTCCAAAGATGTGCGGGTTAGGTGGATTGGTCGTGCTAAATTGCCCTTAGTGTCCAAAAAGGTTAAGTGGGGGTTACTGGGTTATGGGAATAGGGTGGAGATGTGGGTTTAATTAGAGTGCTCTTTATAAGGGTCGGTGCAGACTCGATGGGCCGAATGGCCTCCTTCTGCACTGTAAATTCTATGATTCTATGACTATTATGTTCAGATTTTGGTGCCGTCAATAAATGATCCTGGAATCTGTTTTAATTTTTGGATAATTTGGCCCCATTCCCCCCCCCCCCCCCCCCCCCCCCCCCCCCCCCCCCCCCCTCCTTAATCCCAGTGGCCTGCTGGTGTCGGAATTGCCGTTATGATGCAGGTTTTGGGAGTTGGGTACAGAGTGTACGGGACTCCCCGCTCAGTAAACTGCACAGGTTCGTGCAGCCTCAGGCTGCCTGCTGACAGCTGATCCGTGGCCAAACCTCGGCTGTTTTTCTAGAAACCAATCCCTTTTAAGGCAATGTTCTTACCAAACAGGAAATTCTCGACACTGTGGGGGTGATGAGCTCGTGGAGCAGCTGGAATGCTGCTGGCTGAGCTGAAAGGGCCGTCTCAGTATCTCCACAGTACCGGGCCTGCTGAGAGAGTGCAAAATCCGGCTCAATCTGAGGGAGTGGGACTCAGATCCATCCAAACTCTATTTGTACTTCATAATCGCCACACATACACCAATATTCATCATCAAACACAGACACACAAACACACATATGCAGACACACAAACACAGGCACACAAACACAGATGCACACACGTGCAAACATACAAACACATGCAAACACAGACGCACATATACACACACATGCAAACAAATACACACAAACACAGACACACAAACACACACACGCAAACATAGACACACAAACTCACACGCATGCAAAAACAGACACACACAAACACATGGACACAGACACACATGCATTTGCAGACACACATACACACACACACCAAACACAGACACACACCAAACACAGACACACATACACAGACACACGCAAACACTGGTACACACACAGACACACATGCAAACGGATGCACACACACATGCACAAACACATACACACACACGCACACAAACACTGACACACACATAAACACAGATACACACAAACACAGACACACACCAAACACGCAAACACTGACACACGTACACACACAGACATACACACACAGACACACAAACCTGCACACAAATACAGACACACATACACAGACACACATGCAACCATAGACAGACCCACACAAATACAGACACACAAACACAGACACATATATGCACACACAGGCACACATACACACACACATGCAGAGACATAGATGCACAATCAGCCAGTTCACCCAACCGCTTGTCAGGGCTCTGCACCTAGCCCTGGTCAGTCAACCTGGACCAGACCAAAGTGTGGGATCCTCAGGTGTGTAGGACGCAACATGGGCTTAACACTCGGGGTCAGGGTTGAGGCCCAGTTAAGGGCAGTCCTGGCCCAGGCCACAAAAACAGAAGAATGAGAAGCCAGGCCGTTGGCGGGACTGAGGGGTTGGGGTGCGGGGGGGGGGGTGGGGGGGGGGGGGGTGCGGGAAGCTGATCGTGCAATAAAAGCACCTGAGGTGGCCGTGTGGCCCGTTGAGTCTGCCTTGGGCTCTTTGGAACAGGGGGAGCTAAGCGGAGACGGGCTGACGGACATTACGGTGCGACAGGGCGCCCAAGCGCTGTGCAGATCAAGCTGGTCCGCTGGCGGACAGGCTCACTCCCTGCCCGATGTCACCGGACCCTTCTCACGCTCTCACTTCTCGTTTCCCAACTTAGCAACTCAGTGATGTGGAAAGAAAAACAACGCTCGGTTACGCAACAACTTTGTGTGTGTGTGTGCGCGCGTGACGCTTTTTCTGCAGGACCTTGGAAAAAGAAAACATCGCGCTGGAGTTGCGTCACTTTGAAAAGGTCCAGATAAGATAGGCTTCAAACAGTTCGGAGTGATCGAGGCCGATAGCTGGCAGCACAGCGCCAGTGCTGCCCCTCACGTGGGTGAAGTTGGTACCTCGGCACTCAGTGCCATGGTTGGCTATAGGTTCCTGTTGCTCACACCCGGGATACCATGACCCTCCTGGATTGCCATTGGGCAGAGGGACAGTGAATCCTACCCCACGCCTGCTCCAGATCGAACCAATTTACTCAACTGAGATCAAGCCCAAGGAATGGGTGCATAATGGCAATACGACTGGCTTAGTAATCCAGAGGCTTTTATCATACCTTGGAGGCAACAAGGCATCTGGGAGGATTTAAATTCGAAAAAAAAATTTTTAAATCGTGAACAGGTGGACAATCATAGAACCCCTACAGTGCGGAAGGAGGCCATTCGGCCCATCAAGTCTGCACCAACCCTCTGAAGGAGCTTCTTACCTCGGCCTACTCCCTCACCCTATCCCTCTAACCCAGGGGTGGGCAAACTTTTCCGTGCAAGGGCCACATTCAGAAATTCACAATTTTAAAGGGCCGCATAGTATATTAAGTAAAATAATTAATTCACCCGGTTATGATTCTGGGCGCCTCACATAGAACATAGAACAGTACAGCACAGAACAGGCCCTTCGGCCCTCGACGTTGTGCTGAGCAATGATCACCCTACTCAAGTCAACGTATCCACCCTATACTAGTAAGTAACCCAACAGCCCCCCCCCCCCCATTAACCTTAAAAAAATAATAAAAAAATTTTTTAAAAAAGTTTAAAAAAAAAATTTTTTTTTTTTAATGACTTGGTGGGCCGCATAAAGACCTTTGGCGGGCCGCATGCGGCCCGCGGGCCGTAGTTTTCCCACCCCTGCTCTAACCCAAGCTAACCTGCAGATCTTCGGAAACTAAGGGTAATTTATCGTGGCCAATCCACCTAACCTGCACATCTCTGGAGGAAACCGGAGCACCCGGAGGAAACCCACGCAGAAAAGGGGAGAAAGCGCAAACTCCATGCAGTCAGTCGCCCAAGGCACCGGCACTGCGAGGCAGCAGTGCTAACCGCCGTGCCGTAGTAAATTACTTGATTAACACAAAATCCCACCTGGTTCGTTAATGGCCTTCAGGGCAGGAGGCCGGCCGTCATTACCCGGTCTTGCCTCCACGTGACTCCCAGCCCACACCATGCAGCTTATTCTGAAAGGGTCGAGCAAACCGCTTTACGGTGCCGGAGAGTTGGCTAAACATCACGAGGGACGTCCCCCCACCGCCAGGTGTCTTGTCGCCATCTTCTCAAAGTTATCACATGACCTGCCCCCCCCCCGGCAACACTCCAGCCATTACTCGGCCAGCAAGTCCGTCCTCGTGACGCGCGGCCTTCCTACGCCAATCAGAAAGCAAAAAGACTTCTTGCCCAATTGGACGATGTTCGACTGTCAGTCAAGCAGCCCCGCCCCTTTAGCAGCCGTGCAGTCATTGTGGCCACTACCTACCTGGTGGTATAATACCTCACCTGTGGCAGGTTCCGGGAATGTGCAGTCACAATATCCGACAGGAGCAACAAGCAAGATGACTGGAAACGAATAATTGCTTTGTCTTGAAATGAGGCAGGTGACGTTCTGGAACCAGTTTATTAATCGGTCAACCGAAACTGGTTTTCCTGGTTTCTAACAATCCCTGATAGCCCAAACAGGTTTGCTCCATTGATCAGCCAAGGGACTTTTTGCTGATGAATATTCCTTTATATAATTGACACACCCTCTATTTATATCTGTCCTAACACCAAAGCCACATTAGACAGCTCACACATCATTACAGAAAGGAACAACAAACACTCCCAGGACAGGTACAGCACGGGGTTAGATACAGAGTAAATCTCCCTCTACACTGTCCTCATCAAACACTCCCAGGACAGGTACAGCATGGGGTTAGATACAGAGTAAAGCTCCCTCTACATTATCTCCATCAAACATTCCCAGGACAGGTACAGCACAGGGTTAGATACAGAGTAAAGCTCCCTCTACATTATCTCCATCAAACATTCCCAGGACAGGTACAGCACGGGGTTAAATACAGAGTAAAGCTCCCTCTATACTGTCCCCATCAAACACTCCCAGGACAGGTACAGCATGGGGTTAGATACAGAGTAAAGCTCCCTTGACACTGTCCCCATCAAACATTCCCAGGACAGGTACAGCACGGGGTTAAATAATGAGTAAAGATCCCTCTACACTGTCCCCATCAAACACTCCCAGGACAGGTACAGCACGGGGTTAGATTCAAAGTAAAGCTCCCTCTACACTGTCCCCATCAAGCACTCCCAGGACAGGTACAGCACGGGGTTAGATTCAAAGTAAAGCTCCCTCTACACTGTCCCCATCAAACATTCCCAGGACAGGTACAGCACCGGGTTAGATACAAGGTAAAGCTCCCTCTACACTGTCCCCATCAAACACTCCCAGGACAGGTACAGCACGGGGTTAGATACAGAGTAAAGCTCCCTCTACACTGTCCCCATCAAACACTCCCAGGACAGGTACAGCACGGGGTTAGATACAAAGTAAAGCTCCCTCTACACTGTCCCCATCAAGCACTCCCAGGACAGGTACAGCACGGGGTTAGATACAGAGTAAAGCTCCCTATATACTGTCACCATCAAACAGTCCTGGGACAGGTACAGCACGGGGTTAGATACAGAGTAAAGCTCCCTCTACACTGTCCCCATCAAACAGTCCTGGGACAGGTACAGCACGGGGTTAGATACAGAGTAAAGCTACCTCTACACTGTCCCCATCAAACACTCCCGGGACAGGTACAGCACGGGTTTAGTTACAAAGCTCCCTCTACGCTGTCCCCATCAAACACTCCCAGGACAGGTACAGCACGGCGTTTAATAGAGTAAAGCTCCCTCTACACTGTCCCCATAAAACACTCCCAGGACAGGTACAGCACAGGGTTAGATACAGAGTAAAGCTCCCTCTACACTGTCCCCATCGAACACTCCCAGGGCAGGTACAGCACGGGATTAGATACAGAGTAAAGCTACCTCTACACTGTCCCCATCAAACACTCCCGGGACAGGTACAGCACGGGTTTAGATACAAAGCTCCCTCTACGCTGTCCCCATCAAACACTCCCAGGACAGATACAGCACGGGGTTTAATAGAGTAAAGCTCCCTCTGCACTGTCCCCATCAAACACTCCCAGGACAGGTACAGCACAGGGTTAGATACAGAGTAAAGCTCCCTCTACACTGTCCCCATCAAACACTCCCAGGGCAGGTACAGTACGGGGTTTAGATACAGAGTAAAGCTCCCTCTACACTGTCCCCATCAAACACTCCCAGGACAGGTACAGCACGGGGTTAGATACAGAGTAAAGTTCCCTCTACACTGCCCCCATCAAACACTCCCAGGACAGGTACAGCGCGGGGTTAGATCCAGAGTAAAGCTCCCTCTGCACTGTCCCCATCAAACACTCTCCGGACCCTAAACTCAACCAGACCCTAAACCCAACCCAGATCCTAAATCCAACCCTTACCCTAAATCCAACCCTTACCCTAAATCCAACCCTGAACCTAAATCCAACACAAACCCTAAGCTGTTGCCCCACCAAAGTTCCGTACAACTCCAACATGTCCTCCCTGCTTTTGTAATCTATGCCTAAATTGATAAAGGCAAATGTCCCATATGCTTTTTTCGCCACCCGATTAACCTGCCCTGCTGCCTTCAGAGATCTATGGACAAACACTCCAAGCTCGCTCCAATACAATCACATCCTTCCTCCAATGTGACGCCCAGGACTGTGCACAATGCTCCAGCTGAGGCCTAGCTCGTGTCTTATCTAAGTTCAGCACAACCTCCTTGCTCTTGAAGTCTATGCCTCGATTAATAAAGCCCACGACACTGTATTAAATATCTCAGTGATGAGGAATTGGCTGTGAGGCGGAAGCAGCAATAATGGGATGGGATGTGGGATTTGCCATTCCCAGGCCTCCTTCAGCCACCAGCCAAAGACAACCCTGACTTGGATGAGGGAAGAGACAGGGCAGCCCGTCGGAGTATATCAATGATGAGAGACAGTTTGCTGGGAATGGGCAAAGCTGAGGCATTGGGAGTTGGGAACATGCCAGAGCGAGTACTCTGCTACGTGACTGTGCTTTCCACTAGTTTGCTGTGTTGCTGGGAATGGGCAAAGCTCAGGCATTGGGAGTTGGGAGCTCAGTATGGTGATTTGTGAGGTCGACCCCTCGGGACGCGAGACGGATGATCAGAATATTTGCTAAATCGTGAACTTGCGTGGGAGCCGAGAGATTAGGGGGCCCAAGGCAGAAATCAAGACTTGTGAATAAACCGAAAAAAGTCAGTGTAAAGGCCTATGGGATGTTGGCCTTTACCCCAAGGGGACTAGGGTATAAAAGGGAGGCCTCAGCTCCAGAGACACAGGGAGTAAACGTGTTCAGTTTTGGGCACAGCCGGTTCAGGAGGGGTTACATTTGGTAGAACAACGCTGGAACTAAAAGGGTTAAATTATGAGGACAGTAAGGGCAGCACGGTTAGCCCTACTGCCTCACGGCGCCGAGGTTCCAGGTTCGATCCCGGCTCTGGGTCACTATCCGTGTGGAGTTTGCACATTCTCCCCGTGTCTGTGTGGGTTTCGCCCACACAACCCAAAGATGTGCAGGGTAGGTGGATTGGCCATGCTAAATTGCCCCTTAATTGGAAAAAAAAATGAATTGGGTACTCTAAATTTTTTATTTTTTTTAATTATGAGGACAGTTGCCTGGACGACATGCTTGTATTGCCTCGAGTGTAAAGACTCGGGGGTCAGCTAAATGATTGATGGATTTTGATAGGATAAGATTTGGGAGCCCAGGACCAGCCAGCCCATCAGTGACGGGAAATTTGGAACGCCCTCCCCCAAAAGACTGGGGCGGGTCACAGAATCACAGAATTGTCGCGGGTGCAGAAGGAGGCCATTCGGCCCGTCGTCTCCGCACCATCTCTCCAGACGAGCATCGTGACTCAGTGCCAATTACCCCTGCACATTGTTTCTACTCCAATGGCCTCTGGAGGCCTCGATTGAAGCTGCCTCCACCACACTTCCAGGCCGCCCATTCCAGACCCCAACCACTCGCTGGGTGAAATAGTTTTTTTCTCACATCGCGTCTTCTTCTTTTCCCCAAATCACTTTAAACCTCTCGTTCCCGATCCTTTTCCGAGCGGGAACAGTTTCTCCCCGTCTACTCTGTCCAGCCCCCTCATGATTTTGAACATCTCGATCAAATCTCCTCTCGGCCTTCTTCTCCCCAAGGGGAACAGTCCCAAACTCTTCAATCTCTCCTCATCGCTGAAGTTTCTTATTAAATTAATAAATGGAACTTTTCAAATTACAGATTTTTGTTTGTGAAACTGTGGTAAATGGAACCCAAGCTGGGTAAATGGGGTAAAGAAACATGATCGGCATGACCTGACTGAATATCAGAATTGGCATGAGGGGCTGAATGGCCTATAAGTCTCCCGACCTTCGTGTTCGCTGTGTGATATTGAATGGTAAATAACCTAGCGGCACGTCATGAAATAGGGTCGTCGGTGCTAGTTGGATACTGCTGGAGATTTAATGACAAAGGTCTGGGCTCCTGGGTGGCACGGGGTGGCGCAGTGGTTAGCACTGCTGCCTCACGGCGCCGGGGACCCGGGTTTGAATCCGGCCCGAGTCACCGTCCACGGGGAGTTTGCACATTCTCCCCCCCACCCCCCCATGCGCTCACGTGGGCTTCATTCCCACTGCTCAAATAGGACAGCACGGTAGCATGGTGGTTAGCATAAATGCTTCACAGCTCCAGGGTCCCAGGTTCGATTCCCGGCTGGGTCACTGTCTGTGCGGAGTCTGCACGTCCTCCCCGTGTGTGCGTGGGTTTCCTCCGGGCGCTCCGGTTTCCTCCCACAGTCCAAAGATGTGCGGGTTAGGTGGATTGGCCATGATAAATTGCCCGTAGTGTCCTAAAAAATATAAGGTTAGGGGGGGGGGGGGTTTGTTGGGTTACGGGTATAGGGTGGACACGTGGGTTTGAGTAGGGTGATCATGGCTCGGCACAACATCGAGGGCCGAAGGGCCTGTTCTGTGCTGTACTGTTCTATGTTCTATGTGCAGGGTAGGTGGATCGGCCACACTTAAATTGCCCCTTAATTGGAAAAAAATAATTGGGTACTCTAAATTTAAACAAAAAGTTTCTGGCTCCAACTGCCCCCTCCAGTCAAATAGCCTCTTTACCACCCCCCCCCCCCCCCCCCCACACACACACACCCTGCCTACCACCATTGTCCAATATTGTTTTATAAATAACGAGCAACCGTGTTGGAATTAAACGTGACAAACAACCAAAGCAATTTGCGATGCGATTTTTGTCCTGTTGCTCACGACGACCTGGAGATGAGCCAATCCTGCGACGCTATTAGCTGGAAAGCACAGCGACAGAGCAGAGTACACTTTCTGGCATGTTCACACTCGCACAGTAACTTGGCGGGAGGGGAGGGGGGGGAGCGGTGGCTGAATTAAGACCGAAGCCAGCAGTTGGCTCGTGTGGATGAATTCTTTGGCACATGTCTGAACAAAGGGCCTTGCATGAGCTCTGGGGAGTGCGTCACGGAATGGGCTCGGGGCCAAATCCGTGAGGGGGAACTGAGCGGCCTGGATTATTTACTTCAAAGTGGCACAAAGTTCCTCACATCCTGCGCGATGTGGAAACGGGGATTTTAGTGCGCGTGAGAGGGCTTTCCCTCCCGCTCTCTCTCTCTCTTATCTGGGAGGGATGCAGACTTCCCAGAGAGTAGAACTTTCTAATTTCCCCGGATTCTCCTTCCCACAGCAATTTCTGGGAAGAACGCTATCATCGGTTCGGGACAAAACACTTTGCATTCCTGCTCAGGCTGCGTGAATGGGCTCCACATGTGTGTACTGTCAGGGGAATCAATGCTTTGAAGAAGTGTGTGTGTTGGGTGGGGGGGGGGAATTTATTGATCCTTGGAGTTTGAGATTTTCCAAACCTGCGCAGTTAGCTGCTCACTACATTTGTTGCTCCCGGGATCTTGCTGGTCGCAAATTGGCTGCTGGGTTTCCTCCACGACCCTTCCCGCTGCGAGTGGTGACTTGAGGCAGACGTTCGTCCGTTCCCGTGGCTCGTTATTCCCCGGAGCAGGTCGCTAAGTCTGTCGCCAGAGGCTTATAGCTTGAGGGGGGGGCGCCCCGCCCCACGTCAAGTGTGGCTGACACCGGAGTCTCTCCCACTCTTCCCGCTCGTCACAGGCGTGTTCGGAATGATTTCCAGGTTGACGCACGCAGCCTGCTTGGCCGCGCTATGATCGCACCTTCCCTTGGCCGTCAGGTCCGGGGACGGGGCTCGAACCCAGGGCATCCGGAGCTCAGAGGCAGGGACACTAACCCATTGCCCCACAAGGCCTCTGATTGACACAGCGATGGCACTTCATAAAAATATTTAGTCACCTGGAAAGCACTTTGAGATGTCCATCGAAAAGCACTGTATAAATGAAAATCTTTTTAAAAACTGAGAGCTTGGCCATTGTCCTGGGGCTTGTGTTCAGTCACTGAGGCCTTTTACTGATGGCACTGTGCAGGCCTATCTCTCTGCCTGATGAAGGCCTCTGCGGCACTCAAGAGGGCAGCTGTTACCATGGTGACTCAGTAGGGCACGCATGATGTGACTGAGGTCTGACATTGGCGTCAGTGATGTCGATAGTGTGTGTGGTTTTGTTTTTTAATCACTGTGTTAAATTGCTCAGCACCCCACAGGCTGGATAGTCTGACTTCAGTGACTAGTCTTCTCTCGGGTCGATCGTCAAAAGATTTGTGAGTTTGGGTCCCGCGTTGAGCACAGGGTGGAGGCTGACGTGCCCAGTGCGAGGCTGAGGGCGCGTAGCACTGGGGGGGGGGGGGGGGGGGGGGTGTTCTGACCCATCGCCCGTATCAAAAGAAATACCCTATGGCTCTATTCCAGAGAGCTGCAGAGGAAGTCTCTGTGGTGACCTGGCCAATATTAATCCTTCATAGAACATAGAACAGTACAGCACAGAACAGGCCCTTCGGCCCTCGATGTTGTTCCGAGCCATGATCACCCTACTCAAACCCACGTATCCACCCTATACCCGTAACCCAACAACCCCCCCCCCCCTTAACCTTACTTTTTAGGACACTACGGGCAATTTAGCCTGGCCAATCCACCTAACCCGCACATCTTTGGACTGTGGGAGGAAACCGGAGCACCCGGAGGAAACCCACGCACACACGGGGAGGATGTGCAGACTCCACACAAACAGTGACCCAAGCCGGGAATCGAACCTGGGACCCTGGAGCTGTGAAGCATTTATGCTAACCACCATGCTACCGTGCTGCCGTTCAGCGATCAACATCGCTGAAGAGGGTAAAAACAGCACCAAGCTTATCATCACGTTGGTGTTTGTGGGAGATTTTTGTCAGTAAAGTGTCCTGACGTCAGAAGGGTACCATGGAATTGCAAGCCTTTCCCTCCAGGCCGGTTTCCAAATTCAGCGAGGTTAAAATTGGAATAGGCCCATTTGTGGCCGGTTGGGTTTGACATTGGAATTGGACACGGTGGGGGGGGGGGGGGGGGGGTTGAGGACAGGCGCCTCAAAGTTTGCTCAGAGGGAGAGAGAGAGAGAGTTTGAGGAGCGGAGGGAGAGGCAGGAGGGAGAGACGCAGGGAGGTACTTCCACATATTGGGGCCTGCTGCTCAATGTACGGATTCCAATGGCGGAATGAGGAAAACTGGGGGATCCGAAGAGAGACGGGGATTGGAGGAGATGTTCGCTGGCACCAGGTTCTATCTTCCCACCGCTTGTCAATGGGATTTCCCGGGAAATCCGCGGGGACCCGAGAAACCCAACCGCCGGAGAAATCCGGTCCAAATATCTCAGAGCGATTTGGGGAGTAGGGGGGTTAGCGGAGATGGGGAAGGGTGAGATCCTGGAGGAATTTGATCGCAAGGGTGAGCATTATAGATGGTTTGACAAAGCTTTGACGAAGAGTCATCGGACTTGAAACGCTGGCTCCTTTCTCTCCCCTACAGATGCTGCCAGACCTGCTGAGATTTGCTTTTATTTATTGAGCATTACAGATGCTGTTGGACAAGGAACCAATGCAGATCAGAGAGCACAGCGGATGGGACATGATCGGGTGGCGGGTAGCAGAGTTCGGGAGTTTACAGGCGGTGGAAGATAGGAGCGTGCATCTCTCCGCACAGCTTTAAACACCAATCGGCCTGCGAAAGTACAAATCCTTCACCAATTTCCTTCCATCTGCTCACTTCCCCCCCCCCCCCATCGTTGCCCCTCTGCACCCCCCCCCCCCCCCCCCCAGCTCCTCCTTCATCACCCAGCGCTGCGGGTGCCAACAGTCGATGCAAGGAAGTGATGGTTCCTGAGTGGCCGGGCTGGCTGCTGGCGAGATGCGTCAGACCACAACGAGCAAGTTATTCCAACGAGGGCGCGTCAGCAGACCAGTGTGAAGATGTTGTGGCTACGAGTTCCTTGGGTGTTGAGAAACTGCTCGTACCCAGCAATCAAAGAGCGGCTGCGAATTTCCACAGGAATGATCTGGTCTTCCTGTTCCTATTCCATTCACATGTGACGACATTATTCGGCAGGGAAAGGATTCCTCTGTCTGACTGTACAGAGTGACTGCGCTGAATTCTCCGCTTCCCGTTTCCGGCAGCGAGACTCGCGATCGGGTGGAGAACGGCACGCAAGTGACAAATCCCGATTTGCGCCTGGCGCCGATTCCGACGCTCTGCACCAGTGTTGGTGAAATATTCGCCCCACACCCTGCACGAAGGCATGGATTTAAATCTCATTATCGGGTTGCAAATGCCGTGCGCCACCCCTCTCTGGCAGGAGTCACCTGGGCATGAATTTGTGCAAGTATTCATAAGCGGGAGGGGCAGCACAGTGGTTAGCACTGCTCACGGTGCCGAGGTCCCAGGTTCGATCCCGGCACTGGGTCACTGTCCGTGAGGAGTTTGCACATTCTCCCCATGCTTGCGTGGGTTTCGCCCCCACAACCCAAAGATGTGCAGGGGAGGTGGATAGGCCACTCTGAATCGCCCCTTAATCGGAAAACCTACATTGAGTACTCTAAATTTATTAAGATGATCATGTAGGGTGATCATGGCTCGGCACAACATTGAGGGCCGAAGGGCCTGTTCTGTGCTCTACTGTTCTATGTTCTATGTTCTATGAGTATTCACAAGGGTGGCCTGGGCCCCACGGCTGTTGAGGGGGAGCTAGAGGCTAAAAAAACCTCTCAAAGATTGTCTGGCTTTCTGAGGGGTGGGATGATTGCCTGGGCTGGGGATGAGGAATAAGGTGGTGCCGAATCGGAGGACTCGGGGTGTCCGGAGTGGCCTGGCTCAGATCGCCATTATTGCAGTCTGTCATTTAAACCCACCCCTTTGGTTCTGCTTTGCTTCTACAATCACACAAAGGGCCAAAAAGAGTAACGAAGGAGAGAGTAGGGCCCCTTAAGGATCTACAAGGTCATCTATGCGCGGATCCACAAGAGATGGGTGAGGTCCTAAATGAATATTTCTCATCGATATTTACTGTTGAGAACGGCATGGATGGGGCAGCAGGGTGGCGCAGTGGTTAGTACTGCTGCTTACAGCGCTGAGGACCCGGGTTCGATCCTGGCTCTGGGTCACTATCTGTGGAGCTTGCACATTCTCCCCGTGTCTGTGTGGGTCTCACCCCCACGACCCAAAGATGTGCAGGGCAGGTGGATTGGCCATGCTAAATTGCCCCTGAATTGGAAAAAAAAAATTGGGTACTATTAAAAATAAAAAAAAGAGAAAGGCACGGATAATAAATAGATTGGGGAAATAAATAGTGATGTCGTGGGGAGTGTGCCTATTACAGAGAAGAAGGTGTTGGAGGTATTAAAGCGCGTCAAGGTAGATAAATCCCCGGGACCTGATGAAATGTATCCCAGGACATAGAGGGAGGCCAGGGAGGAAATTGCGGGTCCCCCAGCAGAGATCTTTGAATCGTCGACAGCCACAGGTGAGGTGCCTGAAGATTGGAGAGTAGCAAATATTGTGCCTTTGTTTAAGCAGGGCCGCAGGGAGGGCAGCACGGTGGCACAGTGGTTAGCACCGAGGTCCCAGGTTCGATCCTGGCTCTGGGTCACTGTCCGTGTGGAGTTTGCACATTCTCCCCGTGTCTGCGTGGGTTTCGCCCCTACAACCCAAAGACGTAGGTGGATTGGCCACGCTAAATTGCCCCTTAATTGGAAAAGGTGGATTGGGTATTCTAAATTTATTAAAAAAAAGAGGGGCCGCAGGGAAAAGACTGGAACTACAGACTGGTCAGCCCAATTCCTGTGGTGGGTAAGTTGTTAGGAGGTACTCTGAGAGACAGGGGACTGGATTCTCTGCTCCCCAACACCAAAATCGCATTCGGCAACAGGGCGGAGAATCCGCTTTGGCGCCGAAACCGGGAGCGCCGCCTGTTTCTTAATTCCCCGCCCCCGAGGCCCGGCCTGCGCTGCTCCATCCCTGACCGGCCGAATTACCGATGGTGCGGGTTACGTGTGTTCACACCGTCCGGGAAGCTCGCACGGCGGCTGCGGGCTAATCCGGGGCCGACATAGTCGGGGGAGGGCCGATCGGCAGGGAGGAGGGGCTTCATTCGGGGCTGGGGGCTATGTGGGCGGCCGGTCTAGGGCACGCGAGCGGCTGAAAAGGGCCACTACTTTGGCGGTCCAGGTCCGCGAGCTGAGTCCACCATGGAGCACGCCGCTGCCTCTGAACCGGAAGTGCTGAGGGCGTATCGGCAGCTGGAACTGCGAGCTCTAAGCTGCCTCCCTGTTAGCCCCCAGCAAAACGGGGATTCGGTGGTCGTTTTACACCAGTTTTCCTGCTGGCGTGGGGACTTAGTCTCAAAAACAGAGAATCCAGCCAGGGTTCTACAGGTATTTAGTGAGGCAAGGACTGATTAGCGACAGTCGGCACGGCTTTGTGAGTGGAAAATCATGTCTCACGAATTTGATTGAGTTTTTCGAAGGGGTAACCAAGAAGGTAGATGAGGGCAGTGCAGTCAACGTTGTCTACACGGGCTTTAGCAAGGCCTTTGACAAGGTACCGCATGGCAGGTTGTTGCATAAGGTTAAATCTCACGGGATCCAGGGTGAGGTAGCCAATTGGATACAACGTTGGCTTGGCGACCAAAGCCAAAAGGGGCAGCATGGTAGCATGGTGGTTAGCATAAATGCTTCACAGCTCCAGGGTCTCAGGTTCGATTCCCAGCTGGGTCACTGTGTGGAGTCTGCACGTTCTCCCCGTGTGTGCGTGGGTTTCCTCCGGGTGCTCCGGTTTCCTCCCACAGTCCAAAGATGTGCAGGTTAGGTGGATTGGCCATGCTAAATTGCCCGTAGTGTCCTAATAGTAAGGTTAAGGGGGGGAGTTGTTGGGTTACGGGTATAGGATGGATGCGTGGGTTTGGGTAGGGTGATCATTGCTCGGCACAACATCGAGGGCCGAAGGGCCTGTTCTGAGCTGTACTGTTCTATGTTCTATATTCTAAAAGGTGGTTGAGGGGGGTGATTTTTCAAACTGGAGGCCTGTGACCAGCGGTGTTCCTCAGGGATCGGTGCTGGGTCCACTGTTATTTGTTATTTATATTCATATTTTGATGAAAATTTAGGAGGCACGGTTAGTAAGTTTGCAGATGACACCAATGTTAATAAGTTTAGTAAGTTTGCAGATGACAGCAATGCAGGTGGCATGTTGGACAGTGAAGAAGGTTATCTAGGATTGCAATGGGATCTTGATCAATTGGGCCAATGGACAGATGAATGGCAGATGGAGTTTAATTTGGATAAGTGTGAGGTTATTAATTTTGGTAGATTAAATCAGGGCAGGACCTATTCAGTTGATGGTAGGGAGTTGGGGAGAGTTACAGAACAAAGAGATCTAAGGGTAGAGGTTCATAGCTCCTTGAAGGTGTGGAGTTGCAGGTGGACAGGGTGGTGAAGAAGCCATTCAGCATGCTGGGTTTCATTGGTCAGAATATTGAATACAGGAGTTGGGACGTCTTGTTGAAGTTGTACAAAACTTTGGTAAGACCACACATGGAATACTGTGTTCAGTTCTGGTCACCCTATTATAGAAAGGATATTGTTAAACTAGAAAGAGTGCAGAAGAGATTTACTGGGATGCTGGACTTGATGGTCTGAGGAGAGGCTGGATATAGTGGGACTTTTTTTACCTGGAGCGTAGGAGGCTTCGGGGTGATCTTATAGAGGTCTATAAAATAACGAGGGGCATTGATAAGGTAGGTAGTCAACATCTTTTGTCAAAGGTAGGGGAGTCTAAAACTAGAGGGCGTAGTTTAAGGTGAGAGGGGAGAGACACAAAAGGGTCCAGAGGGGCAATTCTTTCACACAGAGGGTGGTGTCTAGAACAGAGGCAATAGTAGAGGCGGGTACAATTTTAAAAAGTAGTTAGACAGTTATATGGGAAAGATGGGTATAGAGGGTTATGGGCCAAATGCAGACAATTGGGAGTAGCTTAGTGGAAAAACTGGGCGGCATGGACAGGTTGGGCAGGGCCTGTTTTCATACTGCTCGCACTGCTGAGTGCTCACCATGTCCTGTGAATGCTCAGAAGGCCTCTGGTCATCTGGGAGCCCACCCAGGCCATCTCTCTGGACACCCTCATACCCCAGAGGTACCATCAAGGGGATGGGCGTGGCCAAGCTCAATGACTGGCCCACCAGGTGTTGGCTCTCCTCAGAAGTGCAGACCCATTGCAGAGGAAGCAGGGGGTTAAAAGAGCTCCGCCCCCAGCTGCACTGTGGCCTTTTGAGCCCTGCCTGGTTCTCTGCTCCTCTCTTGGGCAGAGGCCTCACCGGTGACACCCTCGCCCACCAACCCCTCAGCACCAGAGCCATCTCCACCTGGTGAGGCTGGCAGACACTGACTGCCTCTGCCACCTCCTCCCAGGCGCTGTTCAGGAGGGCAGACTGGAGTCTGGGCCTACCCTGGGAAGAGGGTGTCCCTCCGCTCCCCAATGGCATTGAGCAGTGGGTCTGCTTCAGACTCCCGAACGTGGCAGGGGTTGGGGGTTTGGAGGGGGTGGGGGGGTGGGTGGGTGGGGGGAGGGGGGGGGGGCGTGGAGGAGGGTTGGGGGGTGGCATGACTTCCCTGAGCCAGCTTTGCGGCTGCAATGAGTGTGTGGTGAGTGGAGCATTTACAAACAGCTCAGGCCTGTCTGTCCCTTCAGCGTTACACCGACCACTGGGCTGGGAATTGCTTACAATTCACGCTGGAAGGGGGGGGGGGGGGGGGGGGGGGGGGGGAGTAGGGAGGGGGGGGAGGGGGTGCAGGTTGTTGGGGGGAGGGGGAGGTTGGGAAATGAACGGGAGTAGACAACAAGGGAAATGCAAGACAAATGGAAGGAGAGAAGCAAGAAGGACAAAGGGCAATAAGCGAAAGCGACCACAGTGACGAGCGCACCCAGCAGATCCCCCCCCCGAGCATGGCTCAGTGCCAGGAGACAACCAAGGCCGTGGGAGGGGGGCAAGGCCGCTCGGCGGGAACGGCCGATCGCTGGGGGCTCCCAAACGGGGGCTCCCCATGACCGTACGATAGCCCCTCCCAGGCGAACAGTCGGCCATCGTCCGACACAACCTAGGGGGCCCACCTCAGGGCCCCCGCCTGACCCAGCTGGTGCCCAGCTGCCTTCTTGCTTTCTCTATTTTATGCATCCTTTATCGTCTTTCATTTGGGGCTAAATAAGCGTCCTCGCAATATAAGTTTTACGTGTCGAGACCGTGTATAAAAACTGAAACCACTGTTGCAAATTTTGACGCATGCGTGGGTTTGGTTTGGTTCTGTAACTGCCGAGGTAAAATGTGAACAATCCAACAAAAATGCTTTCAGAAATAAAATCCGCTCTGGCCCATTTGCACGTCCTGACTCGCGGGACGGATTGCGCCCATCCCCAGGCCAAAGGAAACGCCAGTGGCACGCTATTCAGTCCCGGCGGGCACCCCACTCGGCGTTGCGATGAGGCCGCTGACTCTCGCCAGGCGACTGAACCTCGCCAGGCGTGGCATCTCATTTGGAAATCGCTTATTGTCACGAGTAGGCTTCAAATGAAGTTACTGTGAAAAGCCCCTAGTCGCCACATTCCGGCGCCTGTTCGGGGAGGCTGTTACGGGAATCGAACCGTGCTGCTGGCCTGCTTGGTCTGCTTTCAAAGCCAGCTATTTAGCGTTGTGCTAAACAGCCCCAATAGGTCGGCGCTGGATTCCCCCGGTGCCCAGGAATACACGGCCGCGCCTGGGGTCTCCACAAACACGGACGGGGCATAATAGCACCTGGTGGGGGGCGGGGGTGGGTGGGGTGGGGGGGCTCTACCAGGACATTAGAGACCCCCAGTGATCGGGCATTGGGCATTCCCGCTGGCACCTTGGCACTGCCACCCGGGCACCCTGGTGGTGCCACAGTTGCTCTGCGTAACAGCACAGAGTTGCTGCTAATTCAGCAGGGCAAGGGTTACTCCGTGTCACTGCACAGAGCCATCCTTTCTTTCCGTACGGCAGATCCTTACTGTCCACTTCCGCCGGGGCAAAGTAGGTTTTATTCCGAAGCTGTTTTTTTTTTTGAAGCGCTGTCGGATGCAGTTTATTTAATCCCTTCCTCCCCGCCCGCAGCCTCCCTCTCGATGTTTTCCCAGAAGTTGTTCAGCTGGATCGGGTCTGGAGGAGGGAGTGTGGAATGTGGCGGAATGGGTTGTGACTCACTGAGTTCTAGAGCTGACATGACAGCTGCGCGGAGCTGCACGTACAGCTGGCTGAATGCGATAACATCGGTGCCCCAGCGTCAAACGAGACGCCTCAGGCACTCAGTTTATGTGTGGTTACCGTGGTGAGCTGTGGACTGATGCAACACATCACAGTCTTGAGGAACATGTTCCTGTTTAATATTAACAGCCCACGCCCTATCAGCCACACACACGGCACCACATCACAGAATCATACAGTGCAGAAGGTGGCCATTCAGCCCATCGAGTCTGCACCGACCCCAGGAAGGAGCACCCTGACCCAGGCCCTCGCCTGCACCCTATCCCCGTAAGCCAGTAACACCGCCTAACTTTTTTTGGATGCTAGGGGGCAATTTAGCACGGCCAATCCATCTAACCCGCACATCTTTGGGTGCTAAGGGGCAATTTAGCACAACCAATCCACCTAACCTGCACATCTTTGGATGCTAAGGGGCAATTTAGCATGGCCAATCCACCGAACCTGCACATCTGGGTCACTGTCTGTGCGGAGTCTGCACGTCCTCCCCGTGTGTGCGTGGGTTTCCTCCGGGTGCTCCGGTTTCCTCCCACAGTCCAAAGATGTGCGGGTTAGGTGGATTGGCTATGCTAAATTGCCCATAGTGTCCTAAAAAGTAAGGTTAAGGGGGGGGGGGTTGTTGGGTTACGGGTATAGGGTGGATACGTGGGTTTGAGTAGGGTGATCATTGCTCGGCACAACATCGAGGGCCAAAGGGCCTGTTCTGTGCTGTACTGTTCTAATTCTAATTCTAATAATCTTTGGATGCAAAGCGGCAATTTAGCACAACCAATCCACCTAATCTGCACATCTTTGGATGCTAAGGGGCAATTTAGCATGGCCAATCCACCTAACCTGCACATCTTTGGATGCCAAGGGGCAATTTAGCACAACCAATCTACCTAGCCTGCACATCTTTTGACACTAAGGGGAAATTTATCGCTGCCAATCCACCTAACCTGCACACCTTTGGACTGTGGGAGGAAACCGGAGCACCCGGAGGAAACCCACGCAGACACGGGGAGAGCGTGCAAACTCCACGCAGTCACCCTAGGGCCGGATTGAACCCAGGTCCTGGCGCTGTGAAGCAACAGTGCTGCCAAGGGGGATTATACAGAGAACATGCATATGTAAAATTCAATACTTTATATCTGTGGCACATATGCAAAGTATGTATACAGCAGATAGATATAGCGAGTTGGCTGACATCTGTGCCATGGCTTGCTTGGTAACACTCTCACTTCTGTGTCCCTGAGTTGTGGGCCCCAATCCAGGGCCTTGAGTTGCAGAGGTCGAAGCCAACGCTCCGCTGCGGGACTGGACTGCACTGTTGGAGGTGCTGTCTCTCAGGTGACATGTGTACCTAAGGCCCTTCGAGGTGGGAAGGGACGATCCTCTGAAACACTCTGTGAGAAAAAGCAAGAGGGGAACTCCTGGCCAAAGTTTCTACTTCAATCAGAGGTTACAAAAATCAGGATTGCAGTTCTTGCTGTGCACAAATTGGCAGCTCTGCTTCCTATGTTGCAGCAGTGACTACCCTGTCCCATAAAGCGCTCTGAGACATCCTGGGGTTGTGTGAAGAGATATGTAAATGCAAGACAATATTCCCATCTTCCTTTCAACTACCGAGAGTGAACATAAACAGCACCGACACAGATGTAAATGGATCTTTACTCTGTATCTAACCCCGTGCTGTACCTGTCCTGGGAGTGTTTGATGGGGACAGTGTAGAGGGAGCTTTATTCTGTATCTAACCCCGTGCTGTACCTGTCCTGGGAGTGTTTGATGGGGACAGTGTAGAGGGAGCTTTACTCTGTATCTAACCCCGTGCTGTACCTGTCCTGGGAGTGTTTGATGGGGACAGTGTAGAGGGATCTTTACTCTGTATCTAACCCCGTGCTGTACCTGTCATAAGAATATAAGAACTAGGAGCAGGAGTAGGCCATCTGGCCCCTCGAGCCTGCTCCGCCATTCAATTAGATCATGGCTGATCTTTTGTGGACTCAGCTCCACTTTCCGGCCCGAACACCATAACCCTTAATCCCTTTATTCTTCAAAAAACTATCTATCTTTACCTTAAAAACATGTAATGAAGGAGCCTCAACTGCTTCACTGGGCAAGGAATTCCATAGATTCACAACCCTTTGGGTGAAGAAGTTCCTCCTAAACTCAGTCCTAAATCTACTTCCCCTTATTTTGAGGCTATGTCCCCTAGTTCTGCTGTCACCAGCCAGTGGAAACAACCTGCCCGCATCTATCCTATCTATTCCCTTCATAATTTTAAATGTTTCTATAAGATCCCCCCTCATCCTTCTAAATTCCAACGAGTACAGTCCCAGTCTACTCAACCTCTCCTCATAATCCAACCCCTTCAGCTCTGGGATTAACCTAGTGAATCTCCTCTGCACACCCTCCAGTGCCAGTACGTCCTTTCTCAAGTAAGGAGACCAAAACTGAACACAATACTCCAGGTGTGGCCGCACTAACACCTTATACACCCTGTCCTGGGAGTGTTTGATGGGGACAGTGTAGAGGGAGCTTTACTCTGTATCTAACCCCGTGCTGTACCTGTCCTCGGAGTGTTTGATGGGGACAGTGGAGAGGGAGCTTTACTCTGTATCTAACCCTGTGCTGTACCTGTCCTGGAAGTGTTTGATGGGGACAGTGTAAAGGGAGCTTTACTCTGTATCTAACCCCGTGCTGTACCTGTCCTGGGAGTGTTTGATGAGGACAGTATAGAGGGAGCTTTACTCTGTATCAAACCCCGTGCTGTCCTGGGAGTGTTTGATGAGGACAGTATAGAGGGAGCTTTACTCTGCATCTAACCCCGTGCTGTACCTGTCCTGGGAGTGTTTGATGGGGACAGTGTAGAGGAAGCTTTACTCTGTATCTAATCCTGTGCTGTACCTGTCCTGGGAGTGTTTGATGGGGACAGTGTGGAGGGAGCTTTACTCTGTATCTAACCCCGTGCTGTACCTGTCCTCGGAGTGTTTGATGGGGACAGTATAGAGGGAACTTTACTCTGTATCTAACCCCGTGCTGTCTTGGGAGTGTTTGATGAGGACAGTGTAGAGGGAGCTTTACTCTGTATCTAACCCCGAGCTGTACCTGTCCTGGGAGTGTTTGATGGGGAAAGTGTAGAGGGAGCTTTACTCTGTATCTAACCCCGAGCTGTACCTGTCCTGGGAGTGTTTGATGAGGACAGTGTAGAGGGAGCTTTACTCTGGATGTTTTTCATTTGAATGGTCTTTAACTCCTGCAATGTTAGTTGTACTACACAAAGTGCATGAATCAGTTTGAAAATGTGTTGCTGATAAAGTTACATTGCTCAGCCTCTGCGGTTTACTGGGGGTTGGTGAGTTTAATTGAGTTATGAATGATGTTTACAGCAGTGCTGTGCAGGTGTAGGAGAGAACGTGCTCAATCTCCTCAGACTTACACAATAGCCAGTCCAGAGGGGCAACTCAAACACAAAACTGAAAACGGAAAGTGAATCCTTGTGGTGACTCAATGGACAAACTAAATGTAGTCCGTCATTGAGACCAATCGGGCAGGGTAACACACACTTTGAATTTCAGGATTCCATTCCAGAGCAAGGATTGTGTCCTGGGTGTCTGAGCCGTCTCTGGTCAGTTTCGGTCAGTCTGTGGTCAGTCTCTGGTCAGTTTCTTGACAGTCTCTGGTCAGTTTTTGGTCCGTCTCTGGTCACTTTCTGGTCAGCCTCTGGTCAGTCTCTGGTCAGTTTCCCGACAGTCTGGTCAGTCTCTGGTCAGTTTCTGGTCAGTCTCTGGTCAGTTTCTGGTCAGTTTCTGTTCAATCTCTGGTCAGTTTCTGGTCAGTTTCTGGTCAGTCTCTGGTCAGCCTCTGGTCAGTCTCTGGTCACTTTCTGGTCAGCCTCTGGTCAGTCTCTGGTCAGTTTCCCGACAGTCTGGTCAGTCTCTGGTCAGTTTCTGGTCAGTCTCTGGTCAGTCTCTGGTCAGTCTCTGGTCAGTCTCTGGTCAGTTTCTGGTCAGTCTCTGGTCAGTCTCTGGTCAGTTTCTGGTCAGTTTCTGGTCATTTGTGGTTAGTTTCTGGTCAGTTTCTGAAATGTTCAGAAGCAGGTGCTGGATTCTGAAACTAAATTCTTTCCATTTCACCCTTTGTAACAAGGATAGTGGGTGGGATTCTCTGATCCTGAGGCTAAGTGTCGTAAACGCCGTCGCGTTTCCTGACGGCGACAAGATGGCCTCAGGAGCAGCAATTCTGACCCCTACAGAGGGCCAGCACGACACTGGAGCGACCCAATTTATTGTCAGTTTCAGATCAGTTTCTGGTCAGCTCTGGTCAATCTGTGGTCATTTTCTGGTCAGTCTCTGGTCAGACTCTAGTTGGTTTCTGGTCAGTTTCTGGTTGACTTCTTGTCAGTTTCTGGTCAGTTTCTGGTCAGTCTCTGGTCAGTCTGTGGTCAGTTTCTGGTCAGTCTTGGTCAGTCTGTGGTCAGTTTCTGGTCAGTCTCTGGTCAGTCTGTGGTCAGTTTCTGGTCAATCTCTGGTCAGTTTCTGATCAGTCTCTGGTCACTTTCTGGTCAGCCTCTGGTCAGTCTCTGGTCAATCTGTGGTCATTTTCTGGTCAGTCTCTGGTCAGACTCTAGTTGGTTTCTGGTCAGTTTCTGGTTGACTTCTTGTCAGTTTCTGGTCAGTTTCTGGTCAGTCTCTGGTCAGTCTGTGGTCAGTTTCTGGTCAGTCTTGGTCAGTCTGTGGTCAGTTTCTGGTCAGTCTCTGGTCAGTCTGTGGTCAGTTTCTGGTCAATCTCTGGTCAGTTTCTGATCAGTCTCTGGTCACTTTCTGGTCAGCCTCTGGTCAGTCTCTGGTCAGTCTCTGGTCAGTTTCTGATCAGTCTCTGGTCAGTTTCTGGTTAGTTTCTGATCAGTCTCTGGTCAGTTTCTGGTCAGTTTCTGGTCAATCTCTGGTCAGTTTCTGGTCAGTTTCTGGTCAGTCTCTGGTCAGTCTCTGGTCAGTTTCTGATCAGTCTCTGGTCAGTTTCTGGTTAGTTTCTGATCAGTCTCTGGTCAGTTTCTGGTCAGTTTCTGGTCAATCTCTGGTCAGTTTCTGGTCAGTTTCTGGTCAGTCTCTGGTCAGTCTCTGGTCAGTTTCTGGTCAGTCTCTGGTCAGTTTCTGGTCAGTCTCTGGTCAGTCTCTGGTCAGTTTCTGGTCAGTCTCTGGTCAGTTTCTGGTCAGTTTCTGGTCATTTGTGGTTAGTTTCTGGTCAGTTTCTGAAATGTTCAGAAGCAGGTGCTGGATTCTGAAACTAAATTCTTTCCATTTCACCCTTTGTAACAAGGATAGTGGACGGGATTCTCTGATCCTGAGGCTAAGTGTCGTAAACGCCGTCGCGTTTCCTGACGGCGACAAGATGGCCTCAGGAGCAGCAATTCTGACCCCTACAGGGGTCCACCACAGCACTGGAGCGTCCCAATTTATTGTCAGTTTCAGATCAGTTTCTGGTCAGCTCTGGTCAATCTGTGGTCATTTTCTGGTCAGTCTCTGGTCAGACTCTAGTTGGTTTCTGGTCAGTTTCTGGTTGACTTCTTGTCAGTTTCTGGTCAGTTACTGATCAGTCTCTGGTCAGTCTCTGGTCAGTTTCTGGTCAGTTTCTGGTTAGTTTCTGATCAGTCTCTGGTCAGTCTCTGGTCAGTCTCTGGTCAGTCTCTGGTCAGTTTCTGGTCAGTCTCTGGTCAGTTTCTGGTTAGTTTCTGGTCAGTCTCTGGTCAGTTTCTGGTCAGTTTCTGGTCAATCTCTGGTCAGTTTCTGGTCAGTTTCTGATCAGTCTCTGGTCAGTTTCTCGACAGTCTCTGGTCAGTCTCTGGTCACTTTCTGGTCAGCCTCTGGTCAGTCTCTGCTCACTTTCTGGTCAGTCTCTGGTCATTTTCTGGTCAGCCTCTGGTCAGTCTCTGGTCAGTTTCTGGTCAGTCTCTGGTCAGTCTCTGGTCAGTTTTTGGTCAGTCTCTGGTCAGTTTCTGGTTAGTTTCTGATCAGTCTCTGGTCAGTTTCTGGTCAGTTTCTGGTCAATCTCTGGTCAGTTTCTGGTCAGTTTCTGGTCAGTCTCTGGTCAGTTTCTGGTCAGTCTCTGGTCAGTTTCTGGTCAGTCTCTGGTCAGTCTGTGGTCAGTTTCTGGTCAGTCTCTGGTCAGTTTCTGGTCAGTCTCTGGTCAGTCTGTGGTCAGTTTCTGGTCAGTCTCTGGTCAGTTTCTGGTCAGTCTCTGGTCAGTCTCTGGTCAGTTTCTGGTCAGTCTCTGGTCAGTCTGTGGTCAGTTTCTGGTCAGTCTGTGGTCAGTTTCTGGTCAGTCTGTGGTCAGTTTCTTGTCAGTCTCTGGTCAGTCTGTGGTCAGTTTCTGGTCAGTCGCTGGTCAGTTTCTGGTCAGTCTCTGGTCAGTCTGTGGTCAGTTTCTGGTCAGTCTCTGGTCAGTCTGTGGTCAGTTCCTGGTCAGTTTCTGGTCAGGCATTCATCAATCTCTGGTCAGTTTCTGGTCAGCCTCTGGTTGCTTTCTGGTCAGTTTCATGTGACTTCTTGTCAGTTTCTGATCAGTCTCCAGTCAGTTTCTGAAATGTTCAGAAGCAGGAGCTGGATTCTGAAACTAAATTCTTTCCATTTCACCCTATGTAACAAGGATAGTGGGCGGGATACTCTGATCCTGAGGCTAAGTGTCGTAAACGCCGTCGCGTTTCCTGACGGCGACAAGATGGCCTCAGGAGCAGCGTTTCTGACCCTACAGGGGGCCAGCACGGCACTGGAGCGTCCCACGCTGCTCCAGCTGCTGATCCCGGCGTCAGATGGGCGCCGCGGGTCTGCGCATGCGCAGTGGGACCGGCACAATTTCCGCGCATGCGCGGTGTCTCCCTTCTCCGCGCCGGCCCCGACGCAACATGGGGTAGGGCTACAGGGGCCGGCGTGGAACAAAGGAGGCCCCCAGCTGGTGAGGCCACCCCCTCCCACCCCGGGGTTGGACCCCCCCCCACCCCCCCCCCCCACAGGCCACCCCCGGATCCTTCCACGCCGAGGTCCCGCCGGGTAAGAGCAGGTCAGAACGGCGCCGGCATGATTCGGGTTTTTTTTGTGCGGCCGCTCGGCCCATCTAGGGCGGAGAAGCGGCGGGGGGGGGGGGGGGGGATGCCCGTAATGCGCCCCCCGACCAGCGCCGCGCCGACCTCGCCGGCGCCAATTCCCCGCTCACTGGAGAATCGCATCCCGCCGTCCGGGCGGCGTTGGCGCAATCCGCGCCGATTCTCCGGCCCGGCCCCGGGGTGAGAGAATCCCGCCCAGTAAAATCATGGTCTGCTCTTGTTTGCAGTTGGTCTGGTTTAGTTACTCCGGGTCTGGTTTAGTTACTCCCTGTCTCATTTAGTTACTACTGGCTTTTTTAGTTCCTCTCAGTCTGGTTTAGTGACTCTTGCCTGGTTTAGTTGCTCCCAATCCGGTTTATTTCTCCCAGTGTGGTTTAATTATTCCCGGTTTAATGGGAATAACTAGGTCTGGTTTATTTACTTTGGTCTGATTTAGTTACTTTCGTTCTGGTTTAGAAACATAAGAACGAGGAGCAGGAGTCGGCCATCTGGCCCCTCGAACCTGCTCCGCCATTCAATGAGCTCATGGCTGATCTTTTGTGGACTCAGCTCCACTTTCCGGCCCGAACACCATAACCCTTAATCCCTTTATTCTTCAAAAAACTATCTATCTTTACCTTAAAAACATTTAATGAAGGAGCCTCAGCTGCTTCAAGTTTCTTTTGTTAAGAGTTTTGATCGATGGTGTGGAATCCATGGAAACGGGGACATAATTGCCATTTAAAAGGGATTTGGTATTGCAAAAGGAAATACCTAATAGGCTCTAGGGAAAGGAGAGGGGAATGGGGCCAAGTAGGGAGCTCCTACCTTGCTCCTCTCCGTCTCTGTACCTCACTTTGTCCTCGACAGCTGCCTCTTTGAGCGCACTTTAGGCTGGCCACCACCACATCTCCTTGTGTGCCTCAGTGCCGTGTTTGGTTTGACAGCGCTCCTGTGAAGCACCTTGGGCAGCTCCACCCGTGGAGAATTATGTGGTGAATTATAAACACTAATAATCCACACTGTATTGTACAACGTGGGTTGAGCCTGTACCTTGTAGTAGATCACGTGTAGTTGCGCGGCTCTACCCATAGGGGGAGATGAGGAGCTTGTACTGGGCTCCACCCTTGGCTCCGCCCATGGCTCCGCCCATGGCTCCTCCCCCTAACCGGGAGTACAAAGGTTGCTGTTGTGAGCCTGCCTGCCAGTTCATCTGGAGTTCATCTCGTCACAGGCAGGCTCTGTTGTAAGACGATTAAAACCACTGTTCGCTTCTAACCACGCGTTGCGTGAATTGATGGTTTCTTCACTACACAAATGCATTTTTTGCCTCCGCCTTGCATTTTAAAAATAGTATTGGCAATCAGAAAGCAGCAGGCGAACAGAGCCATGAAGAATCAGCAGCGGAAAGAAAGACTCACATTCATATCATCATGACCTTATTTTCGGGTTTAAAAAAAAAATCCTCTACTCACTCAAGGACATAGCTGCACCTTCCTTTAAACAATCTTAAAACAAACCCAGTGTGTAACCCCGGCCAACTCCTTAACTATTTTCCATTGTTTGTGCACTGCAGTATTTGACGATTTTACTTTCCAGGTTATCTAAGCAATTTCCTCTTCCCTTTTTATAGGATGTAGACTGTTCCATCAAGAGGCAGCACGGTAGCATTGTGGATAGCACAATCGCTTCACAGCTCCAGGGTCCCAGGTTCGATTCCGGCTTGGGTCACTGTCTGTGCGGAGTCTGCACATCCTCCCCGTGTGTGCGTGGGTTTCCTCCGGGTGCTCCGGTTTCCTCCCACAGTCCAAAGATGTGCAGGTTAGGTGGATTGGCCATGATAAATTGCCCTTAGTGTCCAAAATTGCCCTTAGTGTTGGGTGGGGTTACTGGGTTATGGGGATAGGGTGGGGGTGTTAACCTTGGGTAGGGTGCTCTTTCCAGGAGCCGTTGCAGACTCGATGGGTCGAATGGCCTCCTTCTGCTCTGTAAATTCTATGTAAGCTATGTAAGAGCATTTAAGGATGTAGTACGGATAAAGGTGTCACGATGGCACAGTGGTTAGCACTGCTGCTTCACAGCGCCAGGGTCCCAGGTTCGATTCCGGCCTCGGGTCACTGTCTGTGCGGAGTCTGCACATTCTCCCTGTGTCTGCGTGGGTTTTCTCCGGGTGCTCCGGTTTCCTCCCGCAGTCCAAAGATGTGCAGGTTAGGTAGCTTGGCCGTGCTAAACTGCTCCTTGGTGTCCAAAGATGTGCAGATTAGGTGGGGTCGTGGGAATAGGGCAGGTGGATTGGGCCTAGGTCGGGCGCTCTTTCAGAGGGTCAGTGCAGACTCGATGGGCCGAATGGACTCCTTCTGCACTGTAGGGGATTCTATGAATAGAAAATAAATGCTGACCTTGTTAGTGAACTCCCACACCCAATATAAACCAATATTTATTTTTAAATCCTCTCTTTTTAGCCTTTCTCTTTTGACCTCACTCTCATAACCTGTGACTCCTTCAGTGCCCTTTCTCATGCCTCTTCACAGTACAGTACTCGACTGGTACCTAGAATCGGGGGGCGGGTGGGGTCATCCTACAAGGAAAGGTCGGACAGGATGGGCCTGTATCTGATGGAGGTTCGGAGAATGAGGGATGACCTTACTGAGTCATTTAGAATCCTTTTTTTAACAAGTTTAGAGTGCCCAATTCATTTTTTCCAATTAAGGGGAAATTTAGCGTGGCCAACCCACCTAACCTGCACATTTTTGGTTTGTGGGGAGAAGGTGCAAACTCCACACGGACAGTGACCCAGGGCCGGGATTCGAACCTGGGACCTCGGTGCCGTGAGGCAGCAGCGCTAACCCACTGCGCCACCGCGCTTCCCTGTCATTTAGAATCCTGAGGGGACTTGACAGGGTGCAGGCTGAGAGGACGTTTCCTCTGGGGGGGGGGGGGGGGGGGGGGGGGGGGGGGGGGGGGGGGGGGAAGACTAGAACCAGGGGACATGGGTTTAAAAATAAGGGGTCTCTCGTTTAAGGAGATGAAGGGGACTTATTCTCACTCGGGGGTCGTGAGTCTTTGGAAAGCTCTTCCCCAGAGAGGGGTGGAGGTAGGGTCACTGAATATTTTTATGCGCCAAGAGTAGATAGATTTTTGATTAATGAGGAGGGGTCGTGGGGTATTATTGGGGGGGGGGGGGGGAGCGGGAATGCAGGGTTGAAGTTACAATCAAAACAGCCATGATCGTATTGAATGGCAGAGCACTCGATGGGCCAAATGGCCATTTCCTACCACCCACTCAATTGGGGACGGCACAGCAGCTAGCACTTCTGCCTTCAGCACCAGTGACCCGCGTTCGATTCCGACCTCGGGTGACTGCGCGGAGTCTGCACGTTCTCCCCGTGTCTACGTGGGTTTTCTTCCGGGTGCCCCAGGTTTTCTCCCACAGTCCAAACGTGTGCGGGTTAGGTGGATTGGTCGTGCTAAATTGCCCCTTGACGTGCTGGTGGTGTTACGTGGGCCTGGGTAGGGTGCTCTTTCAGCGGGTCGGTGCCGGCTCGATGGGCCGAATGGCCTCCTTCTGCGCCGTAGGGGTTGTGTGGCACCACTGGCGTAGAGGGAGCTTTACCCCTGGTGTGGTTTAGTTACTCTCGGTCTGGTCTGGTGCGCACACCGCTCGTGATATTGGTCAACGAACAGCCACCCCCACCCCCCACCCCCACACTCCTGTGACTCTGTCGGAAAGGGCCCCTACGGGGCAGCCAACGGCAACAGCGGAGGACTTCAACTTGCATTCTCTGCTCGGAAGTGAGCTGTGATCCTGCCCCGAGCTCAAAGCCCAGGATCGTGGACTGATTCACCGAGAGCTGGTGATTCACCGAGAGCTGAGGAGTTAGTAGGCCGACCCCGACACCAGCCCTTGAAGAGGGAAACGGACGCAGCCAAATCCAACACAGTGAACTCTGGCAGGGCTTACGGCTGAGTCGGGGCCGTGTTTAAAGCTCAAGTTCCGACTTGAGAATTTCCCACATATTTAATTCAGGAAAGACATGTGACCTCGTCACCTTCAGGTGTCGTGCCAACGGAGAGCCCTGAATCACTCACTCAGCAGAGACACAAATAAAAGATTGGATCTGTCCGGAACTTGGCACTGTGTCAGGTTCAGATTTAAAACTGGTGTGTCACTCTCCAGTCGCACAGATCGGGTTTCGCTCCCAAGGATTGAGCAAGATCAGGCGCCATCTTTAAAAGGATCATCGTCCCGCTTAACGGCCCCCAGCCCCCATCATGGGATCTTCTTCCCACCCCGACAATCATCGTTGGCACAGGTTGGCACTGCCAGGTTGGCCACTGCCAATCTGCAGCAGGGGCAATGCCCAGGCATGTTTAATTACCCCCCCCCCTGCCACCGGGGGTTATTCTTACCCCTGCGCCCACGATTGTTTTTCGTTTGGTCAAATCTATTGTGAACTTCGCCATTGTGAGATATGTTTTATTTAATGAAGGGAGGGGGGATCACGTGGCAAGGGGCCTGTTAATAATAATTAAAACTGGGCGGCACGGTGGTTAGCACTGCTGCCTCACGGCGCCGAGGACCCGGGGTCGATCCAGCCCCCGGGTCACTGTCCGTGTGGAGTTTGCACATCCTCCCCGGGTCTGCGTGAGTTTCGCCCCCACAACCCAAAAGATGTGCAGGTTGGGTGGATTGGCCGCGCTAAATTGCCCCTTCATTGGAAAAAAAAAACCATTGGATACTGTAAATTAATTTTAAAAATAATATTTAAAATCACGCAAATGTATGAAAACTCGGCCCTCGCCCCATGCAGGCGTGAACCTCGCGCCGTCGCCGGCGAGGAGCGGAGGGAATTGGGAAACGCGGTCTATCCGGAGGGACTCGTGGTTCCCGATCCCAGTGGGAATTTCCCGCCCACGTCGCCATTCCTGCCCACGCCGAGTGTGGGATCAAAATCGTCACCAAAGCCTGGAATTTCTACAATTCCCAGCAACAACCTCAGGACACCCCCGCCCCCACCCCCCCCCCCCCCCCCCACCCTCCCCCAAGGGCCTTGCAGCCAATGAGGAACCTCCGGTGGGTGTCTGGTCACTGCTGCAGCGTGCATCGGCGCACAGCAAGATCCCACTAATGGCAATGCCACAAATGGCCGAATAATGTTCCGGAGATGGTGGCTGAGTGATGAGCAAGGTGCCCAGGATACCACGGAACGTTTAACCGCCCACGTGACGGGGCCTTAGTTTAATGCCTCATGTGGGAGCCAGCGCTCCCCAGCAGTGTGGCACTGAGCGTCGGGCCATTTTCTTTCTCTTGCCAAAAATATCCTTAATTCATGAAATTTGTTTATTTCCTTTCAGTACAATATATGGCATTCTGAGGCCATATACTTATATTTACAATCTGCATTTCATGTCAAACATTCTCTGCTGTGTTCACCTCAAGGGGGTTTACAAGGGTTCCAATCCTGTCTATCCAATTGGGGCAGACCCTTAGACGTCAGCCGTTCCCCATTCAACCTCTGCCGCGGTTGCCCCAAGCTTTAGTGTGTTCGCCAGCGCGTAGTCCTGGATCTTGGAGTACGCCAGCCTGCCACACGTCAGCCACGGACAGATCTGTGCACTGGAAGGCCAACGAGTTCCAGGCAGGCTGAAGAATGTCTTTCACTGAGCTGGTGACCCTCCAGCTACAGTCGGCGTGAGTTCATAGATAGATAGATAGATAGAACAGTACAGCACAGAACAGGCCCTTCGGCCCTCAATGTTGTGCCGAGCAATGATCACCCTACTTAAACCCACGTAACCCGTATACCTGTAACCCAACAATCCCCCCATTAACCTTACACTACGGGCAATTTAGCATGGCCAATCCACCTAACCCGCACATCTTTGGACTGTGGGAGGAAACCGGAGCACCCGGAGGAAACCCACGCACACACGGGGAGGACGTGCAGACTCCACACAGACAGTGACCCAGCCGGGAATCGAACCTGGGACCCTGGAGCTGTGAAGCATTGATGCTAACCACCATGCTACCGTGAGGCCCCTAGTTCATCTGGGCCTGAGTCCCTGAGAACAGCCGGTGGATCACAGAGTCCTGCATTGCGGAGCCCCTCGGGGGGCGAACCCCAACGAAAGCCTTTCCCCGGACTTTCATTGCACAGGCACATTCAAAGACGGAGGTGGACAACGCGGTCTCCTCCCCAAAGCGGCTGAAGTCAACAGCAGAGGACGTCAACTCGCATTCTCTGCACTGCAGTGAGCTTTGAACGTGCCCCTCGCCCAACGCCCTCAACCTTGAGGGTGGCGTGCGGAGTGGGGGCGGCGCGCGAGCGGGGGAGTGGTGGTGAGACTCCAGGCGCGCTGAAGGATCTGACAGGACCGACCCTTCTCACCAGCGGCTGAACTATGATGCTCCTGGAGTAGGCAATCAAACTTCCGGAGTGAACCGTGAACCAGGAACCTTCGGACTCAGAGCCAAGAAGCTGAATTCGTTTCTCATCAAAATCTTAATAAAATCCGATTCCCAGCCTCTAACCTGCTCCTGCAGCTACGGTATTTATATGGCTGGCACAGCCCTAGTTTCTCGTCTAACCCAGTATATTAGGATATTGTCCAGGTCTTGTTGTATGTAGACCTCCCGGACTGCTTCAATGCCTGAGGAGTTGTGAATATGGACGGTAGCACAGTGGTCAGCACTGTTGCTTCACAGCTCCAGGGTCCCAAGTTTGATTCCCGCCTTGGGTCACTGTCTGTGCGGAGTCTGCACGTTCACCCCGTGATTGTGTGGGTTTCCTCCGGGTGCTCCGGTTTCCTCCCACAAGTCCCGAAAGATGTGCTGTTAGGTGAATTGGACATTCAGAATTCTCCCTCTGTGTACCCGAACAGGCGCCCGAGTGTGGCGACGAGGGGATTTTCACAGCAACTTCATTGCAATGTTAATGTAAGCCTACTTGTGATAATAAAGATTATTAAAATTATTATCGCCCTTCATGAATATTTTATCATAATTTTCGCTTTCAAGTGTGCTTAATGCTGTCAATTACAATTTGACATCAAGAATTCTAATTTGGAATGAATCTGACATAAAATTTGATAGTGCGCTCAAAGTTACCTCGTGTACTCAGAGCTATCAAATACGCTCAGCAAATTCCACCCCTCCAGCCCCTTCCCCTCCCTCCAGGCTCTTTTCCTCGAACCCCCTCCCCCCCCACCCCCCCCCCCCCCCACCCCATGACCAGCTTCTGCCAAACCCTCCCTACCCCCCCCCCCCCCCCCCCCCCCCACGACTTCCCAACATATAACCCGTTGCTCCGACTTCAAATCTGGACAGGGGACACCCCGGAAAACATTGCGTTCGGTTTCCAGCGGGCCCTGTAAACAGATCTTCAGTTGGTTGAGGCGGGGGTGGGGGGGGGGGAATAGGAAGAGAAAGGAGGGAGCAAGGAGGGAGGGGGCAGGGGTAAAGAGGGGAGGGGGCAGGGGTAAAGAGCGGAGGGGAAGGAGGGGAGGGGGAGAGGGAAAGAGAAGGGGATAGCAAGAGGGGGAGAAAGAGAGGGACGAAGGGGTAGAGGAATAAGAGTAGTTTAAGGGGTGTGGTGGGAAGAAGGCAAGAGAAAGGTTGGGTGGGGGTTTGGGGGGGTGGTCTGTGTGTTGGGGGGTTGATCCTACCCACTGCGTACATAACCAGCTGCAATGTCTCGGCTGTATGTATAACCACACGTCCTTGTGGCACACACAATTGGTGAGAATGGCGTCAGTTGATAACTATCATTTGACGCGGCCTAATATGGCTCTGAGTGAAAGTGAAGTAGAATGACAGCCAGCTGATTGAGCTGACATCAAACGATGGACAAAATGATTGGAACTGGGCGACGTTGACGTCGGGTGAATGCTGCTGAAAGCAAATGATGTCAAAGTGTAGGAACAAATTCAGGGCGGGGGGGGGAGGGGGTTTGGACATTGTGCAGTCATCAGCGAACATCCCCACTTCTGAGCTTATGATGGAGGGAAGGTCACTCAGGAAGGAGCTGAAGATGTTTGGGCCGAGGAACTCATGAGGAACTGCCGCGGACCTCGGTCCTCGGTGACTGACCAACAACCACAACCTTTGTGCCAAGTATGACTCCAGCCAGCGGAGAGTTTCCCCCGATTCCCATTCACTTTAATTTTCCTCGGGCTACAGACTACTATGGAATCTATAGGCTCCTTGATGTCACACTTCATAAATCATAGAATCCCTACAGTGCAGGAGGAGGCCATTTGGCCCATCAAGTCTGCACTGACCCTCCGAAAGAGCACGGTCCACCCCCGCTCCACCCCACCCTATCCCCGTAAACCAACCTGCACACCCCAGGACACCAAGGGGCAATTTATCATGGCCAATCCGCCTAACCTGCACATCTTTGGAATTGGCCGAACGCTGCCTTGATGTCAAGGGCAGTCACCACCTCACCCTAGAATTCAACTCCTTTGTCCATGTTTGTAGCAAGGCTGTAATGAGGTCAGGAGCTGAGTGACCCAGGCGAGAACCCAACCTGAGTGTGAGTGAGCAGGTTATTGCTGAGTATTGTGGCCACCTGGGGTGGCCACGTCCCGATTCCAAAATGGACACTCGCAAGGAGTGCAGGGAAAAACGGACAACACTAGAGAAAACAAGCAGGTGCAAGGTTTCCTGTGTATTAAGATTTGCAGAACCCAGACAGAACTGAAACTAATAGCCATTAACATATTAATGAGCTATCTCTAGGGACAAAAAGGAAACATTGAAACAATCGAGACCAGGACAGACTCCCCGGCGCCAGTGGGAGCTAAAACAAAGGCAGGCCAACGGTTACATAGGGCTCGCCCAGCGATCAGGGAACAACTCCGGTATTGGAGAGAATCAATACGAACGATTGGGACGTGGTCCAATGAATTGGGACCAAGTCCGGGGTCCGCCCAGAAGGGCCCGAAACCCCTGGGGGCTTAAAAACAGAGTCCCCAAGTTCAGTTCGCTCTCTTTGAAGTTCTTGGAGGCTCTTGGAAGCTCTTGGAAGAACTCTCACCTTGGCCTTGGCTCTCAGCGAAGAGAGGCCGCCAAGCATCAACCAAGTAAGTCTAAGGTTAACGCACGCTACGAGATAGACGCTCCTGACTACTATTCCATACCAGTTCGAAGCCAGCAGTATCAGAACCGGACAACGGCCATTCTTCCTCTGACTGGGTGGGCCACTCGAAGCTAAGTATAGGCTTTTAGTAGTAGTTGTAGTTTAGCGAATAGAGTTTATGCATGAGTAATAATTGACTGTGTGTGTAAATAAATGTGCATTGATTTCAAACTTACTATCTGGTGTATTGAGTTATTGATCAGCACTTGGCTTTGAACCCTGTGGTGGTATCAGAAAGATACCTGGCGACTCTTGAGCAAAGGTGATTAAAACAGAGCAAATTAAGGGAAAGCATAACGAGGAACAGTATATTGAGAGCACTGTCAGGGGCCTTCCATTATTGCACTGATCATGGAGGATCGATCGATGGGGCGGTCATCGGCTGGGTTGGATTTGTCCTGCTTTTTTGTCTACAGGACGCACCCGGGCAATTTTCCACATTGGCGGGGAGATGCCAGTGCTGTGGCCGGTTAGGGGTGCGGCAAGTTCTGGAGCACAAGTCTTAATAATAATAATCTTCATTATTGTCACAAGTAGGCTGACATTAACACTGCAATGAAGTGACTGTGAAAAGCCCCTAGTCGCCACACTCTGGCACCTGTTCGGGTACACTGAGAGGGAATTCAGAATTCCCAATTCACCTAACAGCACATCTTTCAGGACTTGTGGGGGGAAACCGGAGCACCCAGAGGAAACCCATGCAGCCACGGAGAGAACATGCAGACTCCGCAGTGACCCAAGCTGGGAATCGAACCCGGGACCCTGGCGCTGTGAAGCAACAGTGCCAACCCACTGTGCCACCGTGCCACCCATCAGTACTATTGGGGGAATGTTGTCAGGGCCCCATTGCCTTTGCAGTAACACTGCCTCCGGCCGTTACTTAACATCACCTGGAGTGGATCGAATTGTTTGAAATCTGGCTTCTGTGAGGTGGTGGAGATTTCAGGAGGAGGCCGAGAAGCATCATCCACTTGACACTTCTGCCTGAAGGTGTGTGGACCGTGGCTCTGCCCTGCGATATCCCTTTGCCCCACTCACATTAACCCCCCTCTCTGCTGCATCCCCTCGAGACCAGGCTCCCTTCCATCCGCGGAGTGCTCTCGAACCACATCCGACACGCAGGACTGGACCTCCTCCTGTACTCTCTGATGCCGGAGATCACTTCACACAGCTAGAGACCCACAGACACATCAGTTGCTTCACACAACGGGGAGATGGAGACAGAGAGAGGGACACAGCGACAGGACCACATGAGAAACCTACACAGGAACATGCACACACACACACACAAATAGAAACAGATATAATGACACACAAAGTCAGGCACGCGGAGATAACCGTGTGAAGTTACTGAACACATTTATCCACACACAGAAACTTACTCATGGGGATAGACATAAGAGAGGGAAGACATTCCTGGAGAAGAGGAGAGGGAGAGAGGGATGATCTAACACAAAAGGAAGAGACAGATGACAAACCAAATTTGACAACATTTTAATTGGGTAAGTTTCAACTTGTTTACTTTGGAGATTTTATTGTGTTTGATCATTGATCAGTGTCACAGTGATTGGAACTGAGAGAGACGGAGTGGGGAGAGCTCTGTGCCCCCCTCCTCTCCCTGGGCACTATGCCCCCCCCCAAGGCTCTGTGCCCCCCTCTCCCCTCCCTGGGCACTATGCCCCCCCCAAGGCTCTGTGCCCCCCTCCCTGGGCACTATGCCCCCCCAGGCTCTGTGCCCCCCTCTCCCCTCCCTGGGCACTATGCCCCCCCAAGGCTCTGTGCCCCCTCCTCTCCCTGGGCACTATGCCCCCCCCCCCAAGGCTCTGTGCCCCTCTCTCCCCTCCCTGGGCACTATGCCCCCCCCCAAGGCTCTGTGCCCCCCTCTCCCCTCCCTGGGCACTATGCCCCCCCCCAAGGCTCTGTGCCCCCCATTCCCCTCCCTGGGCACTATGCCCCCCCCCAAGGTTCTGTGCCCCCCCACCCACTCCTCTGGATTCTGTGCCCTCCCTGCCCGGCTCTGTGCGCCCTCTCCCCCCACTTTCCCGCGCCGTCACGCAGTCCCTCTACCACCCCCCCCCCGGACTCTGTGCCCCCTCTCCAGGGCCGTCACACTGTCCCTCTCTCCCCCCCTCCCAGCTCTGTGCCCCCCTCCCAGCTCTGTGCCCCCCAGCTGTGTGCCCCCCAGCTGTGTGTGCCCCCCAGCTGTGTCCCCCCCAGCTGTGTGTCCCCCCAGCTGTGTGTGCCCCCCAGCTCTGTGCCCCCCAGCTGTGTGTGCCCCCCAGCTGTGTGTGCCCCCCAGCTCTGTGCCCCCCAGCTGTGTGTGCCCCCCAGCTCTGTGCCCCCCAGCTGTGTGTGCCCCCCAGCTCTGTGCCCCCCCAGCTGTGTGCCCCCCCAGCTGTGTCCCCCCAGCTGTGTGTGCCCCCCAGCTCTGTGCCCCCCCAGCTGTGTGTCCCCCCAGCTGTGTGCCCCCCCAGATGTGTGTGCCCCCCAGCTCTGTGCCCCCCCAGCTGTGTGTGCCCCCCCAGCTCTGTCCCCCCCCCCGCTCTGTGCCCCCCCAGCTCTGTGCCCCCCCAGCTCTGTGCCCCCCCCAGCTGTGTGTGCCCCCCCAGCTCTGTGCCCCCCCCAGCTGTGTGTGCCCCCCAGCTGTGTGCCCCCCCAGCTGTGTGTGCCCCCCCAGCTGTGTGTCCCCCAGCTGTGTGTCCCCCTCCCCCCAGCTGTGCCCCCCCCCCCCCCTCCTCCCCTCCCCGGGCCAAGCCGCTGACCCTCTGCCGCCCTCCGGCGGCCTTTCCCGGGCTGCCTGCCTGCCGGTGACTCACTGCCCCGTGTTCCCGGCTGCTGTTGTGCGTCAGAGCGGGCGGGGCTGCCGGCGAGATTCCCGCCCCGCCCCGCCAGCCCGGGATAAAAGGCTGAGCGAGCAGGGCGCCGCAGCAGAGCGCAGAGTTGAGTGTGTGCAGGAGCTGAGTGGGAACAGAGGAGCTGAGTGTGAACAGAGGAACTGAGTGTGAACAGAGGAACTGAGTGTGAACAGAGGAACTGAGTGTGTGAACACAGGAGCTGAGTGTGTGAACACAGGAGCTGAGTGTGAACAGGAGCTGAGTGTGAACACAGGAACTGAGTGTGAACACAGGAGCAGCAATGAGCGGCTTGAAGGATTTGTGCGACCTAGTGTCCGGGGTGAGTGACTGACCCAGCCCCCCTGTGCACAGCAAGATCCCACAAACAGCCCGCTGCTTCAGATTTCCTTTGCATGTGAATCGGGGCGATTAAATGGGGAGATAAATATGTATCTTTTGAAGCATACCAGCACTGGTTAGCACTGCTGCCTCACAACGCCAGGGACCCGGGTTCGATTCCCCGGCTTGGCTCACTGTCCGTGCGGAGTCTGCACGTTCTCCCCGTGCCTGCGTGGGTTTCCTCCGACGGAAAGGATGGGCCGGTTCGGTGGATTTGGCCGGGCTAAATTCCCCCTTCGCGGCCAAAGGCTCGGCGGGGTTACAGGGGCGGGGGTTTGAGCCCAGTGAGGGTGCTCTTTCGGAGGGTCGATGCAGACTCGATGGGGTGAGTGGCCTCCTTCTGCACTGCCGGGATTAGGTGAGGGTAGATAAAAGTGTTTGGGGTCTTTTTATGTCTGGCTTTCCCTCCGTGGGTTAACTTTGTGGGTTGCTGTTTGCCCACATTTCTACACTGATTGCAAATCCACAACTTTTTGGGGAGAGGGGGATACCAGGAAGGGGGAGTGAGGGAGTCAAAGAAGGGGTGAGTGAGGCAGAGATTTGGGATTATCTCCCCCCCCCCCCCCCCCAAACTCGGTGGTGTTTTTGGACCCTGTTTCTGATTCTTTCCTCTCTTTCTTTCTAGTTGAGCTTCCTGGACTCGGATGACCTGAGCCCCATTCAACTCAGACTGGACTATCGAACGGTCAAGCCCCCAGCTGGATTCCGCCGACACTCGACCAGCTTGGTGCCCCCAGGGAGATGCCAAGCCCTTGCCCAAGGCGACAGCTCCTGCCCCCCGGGTCTGGGATGCTGCCTAAGTCACGGGAACTCGCTGGAGGAATTTGGCAAATCTGCCATGGGTGCCCCTGACATGAGGCAACCCGCCCAGCAGCAGCCGAGCCCCCGCTACAAGACCGAGCTGTGCCGGCCCTTCCAGGAGAGCGGCTTCTGCCGCTACGGGGACAAGTGCCAGTTCGCCCACGGCCTGGGGGAGCTCCGGATTCTCAGCCGCCACCCCAAGTACAAGACCGAGCTCTGCCGCACCTTCCACTCCTGCGGCATTTGCCCCTACGGCGCCCGCTGCCATTTCGTTCACAACCCGGAGGAAGAGCGGGCATCCCGCCCGCTGCCAGCCCGCCCCCGCCTCCGTCAGAGCACCAGCTTCTCGGGCTTCTCCTCTTCAGACCGCCTGGCGGGGCTCTGCCCGGGCTCCCGAGGCTCCCTCTCCCTCTCGCCGCCGCCCTGCTCTGACCTCCCCGACTGGGGCTCGCTGCGAGAGGCCGTCAGCCAGGAATTCGCCCGGGTCATGAAGCTCACCTGCTCCAGCTGCCACAAGGACCTGAAGCCTGCGGCCCAGCCTCAAGCAGACAGCTCCTTCAGGAGCCCCTACGCAGACTCTCTCTCTGACCAAGAGGACTACAGCAGCAGTGGCTCCGAATCTCCCATCTTCGACCCGAACAGACGCCTCCCCATCTTCAGCAGGATCTCCGTGTCAGACGAGTGAAAAAGTGTGCCTGGGGGACAATTTTCGTTTGGTGTTTCTGTTTGAATTCTGCTTGGAGACTGGCAAAGTGGGCGCTGCCCCTTCCTCCAGTTTCACCTCATAAGCCAAGAACTGGTTACAGTTGTCTTTCCCTGGGTCTTCATTCGAGGCAGGTTTTTCGATAGTCGAGGGCGTTGGGAGGGACAGAGGGGAAAGTGGAGGTTTGAGACCACAACCAGACCAGTTGCGACCCTATCGAAATGTGGGGCAGGCGTTAAGGGGTGAAGGACCTGCCCCCTATATTCCACTGACTACCTTTTGCTGGTGACGGGAGGGGAAGGGCGGGGGGGGGGGGGGGGGGGGGTGGAGGGGTCTGGATTCCTGCAGGATGGGATATTGTTGTAGCAAAAACTGTGAATCACCTTCTTAAAAATGCACAGGTTGGAAACTCTCTTGTGATCCAAGTGCAGTCAGGGAGAAACACCCCATTTTCAATATTATATATATACATCTACTTGTACCAAGTATTTTTTTTAAAAAAAAAACAACTTTCTAAGCGTTTACTGCACAATATAGATTTTATTTAAATTATTTATTGAAGATTTTTTGGAATGTTTTGTATATTTAATGATATAGCGATATATATTTTATTAGATAATTTATGATCTTTATAAAAAATAAATAAATGGAAAGGTTCTGACCTTTTCTTATCTGTTTAAAATGTTGCCGGTGCTTTTTTTTCTGATCTCACAAGTGAAACAGAAGATTTATGGTCTCTCTAGTTTTGGAAATATTTGAGCGTGTGTGCGTCCAGCGATAATTCTAGTCAGTTGAACTTTACCCCTGCACCCAGCCATTTGTGGTTTTTTATATATATATATATATATATATATATGTATTACCTTGAGTGCTACGCACAGTCGGGTAGCTATGGAAACTCTCCGTCATCACTTGTTGTTAACTAATAATTAACTATGGTACAAGGTGCACAACATCCTGCTAGCTTGGTGCAAATACAGCCCTGTGCCATATGCAGGTTACCTGAACCACTTGTGTTTTGGGGTGGGTGGCAAGAGAGGGGTAAAGCTTTAACTTGCTGGTAGGCATTCTCACCTGCCAGTCCTCGTGTGGGGGGAAGGGGAGGAGGTCGGTGGAGCTCGGTTGACCAGACGGCTGGTCCGTGATGCGGAGCGATGCCAACTGCGCGGGTTCAATTCCCCGTACCGGCTGAGGTTATTCGTGAAGGCCCCGCCCTCTCAACCTTGCCCCTCGCCTGAGGTGTGGTGACCCTCGGGTTAAATCGCCACCAGTCAGCCCCCTCTCCTCCGGGTCTGTGGCGACGTGTGTTTGTTGCGTGTCTATCCTCTGCTGGTACAGTTTAACCCCCCCCCCCCCCCCACCCCCAACTGTTTCACAAGCACAGTATTCTGCACTCTGGCAAAGTGCCCAGAGTTAAAACAAGGAAGTCTTGTGTGCAAGGGTCACGCCCAGACTTTTTGGGGGTGGGGGAGGAATGGCGTCGGTGGCTATTTAGAGACTTGGATCGCGTGGGAGGTACAGAGGAGTTTAATATCCCAATCTTGCTCTCTGTGCTTCAGTGCGCTGCATTTTTAGCAATCCCCAAGGAGAAGCTGACATTTGAGCCACACATGTTTCAAATGTTCTTTTTTATTTTGCAACCAAAATGATTGCATCATTTGTGTTGGATCAAATGTAAGTTTTAAAGAAAAACAATGAGTCAATGCGTTCCCAGCACATTACTAACTCCGTTCCAGTCTTCCAGTAAATGTGTTTTCAGTTATTATCAGCTGAGTAATGCTACAAAAATAGCTAGTTATTTCTTTCCCAACCCCTGCTCCAGTATGTCTGCAAAGAGCAGAGTGGATTCTCTCTCTCTCTTCTCACACACTCTTGCTCTCTGAGCTACGCACACACACACACACTCATGTGATTTACAGACAGACACACGTGATTTACAGACAGACATGCACTGTCTTGCTCTCTGAGACACACCGCCGAACTTTGGGGTTTATTTTTCGTCCTTCTCTCAATTCTCTTAAAACGAGAGACAAGACTTGTTTGTGTCAATTCCCGTGGCTAGGTTTGCCCCTGGAACAGGTCACTAATCTGTCGCCAGTAGCTTGAGGGGACATCAGTAGTTGACCAGGAGACTCTCCCATTGGAAGGATGTACTGGTTGATAATGGGCCTGTTTGGCCACATTTGAATTCACCTGCGTGGCCATCAGGTCCTTGGGTGCGACTTGAACCCAGGCCTTGTGGCCCAGAGGTCGCGACGCCGCCCACTACACCACGAGACCTCCAGCACACAGATAGAGACTAGATGCTATAATTTGAACGCGCCCTGTGGAGGAATGCTTACTTATGGGAGGAGGGGAAATGACGTGCCAATTCCCAAAGTGCAGTAACAAACGTTTGCAAATCCCTTGACACCATGCTGGCATTTTCCCTTTGCCAAAGCTGTGAATCGATTCATTAATCCTCCCTTTTTCCCATTTCCCATACAGGGGCTGGTTTAGCACAGGGCTAAAGAGCTGGTTTTTAAAGCAGCCCGAGGCAGGCCAGCAGCACGGTTCAATTCACGTACCAGCCTCCCTCGAACAGGCGCCGGAATGTGGCGACTAGGGGCTTTTCACAGTAACTTCATTTGAAGCCTACTCGTGACAATAAGCGATTTTCATTTCATACCCTTCTACCCCTCCTTCCATCTAGCCTCTTAAGGATTGTGGTGCTCTCTGCTTTGACTATTAACACTGGTCGTGAATGCCACTAACCACACACACCTACCTGTGTAAAGGTTGACCTGCTATCCATCCTAAACCTATTTTGTCTCCGCACAACCATCATCGATTGTTGTAAAAACCTACCTGGTTCACTAAATGTCCCTTTCGGGAAGGAAATCTGTCTTCCTTACCAGGTCTGGCCGACACGTGACTCCAGACCCACACCAATGCGGTTGGCTCTTAACTGCCCCTCTGACATGGTTGAGCGAGACACTCAGTTCCAGGACTATTAGGGACCTGCCTCAAGGGCTGGTGTCCAGGTTGCTGCGACCCATTCAGCTCGCTATGAATCACCCGCTCTGTTGTCATTCTAAAAATCTCTACATTGAGTAAAGACCATAAGACGGAGGAGCAGCAGTAGGCCATTTGGCCCATTGGGTTTACTCCGCCATTCAATGAGATCATGACTGATCTGACAATCCTCAACTCCACTTTCCCACCTTAACCCTTTCTCAGCCTTGAACATACTTAACACCCCGGCCTCTACAGCTCTCTGCGGTAAAAATTTCCTCAGATTCACTCCCCTCTGAGAGAAGAAATTCCTCCTCATCTCTGTCTGAAATGGGGCGACCCCCTCACTCTGAGATTCTGCCATCTGGTCCCAGACTCTCCCACAAGGGGAAACAACCTCTCAGCATCCACCCTGCCAAACCCCCTGAGAATCCGATATGTCTCAATTAGGTCGCCTCTCATTCTTCTAAACTCCAATGAGCACAGGCCCAACCTACTCAACCTCTTCTCATTGGAAAATTCCTCCGATCCGGGATCAACGTAGTGAACCTTCTCTGGACTGCCTCCAATGCCGGAGCATCTTTCCTCAGTTGATGGGACCAAAGCTGTTCACAGTATTCCAGGTGTGGCCTTGTATAGGAGCAGAAGTAGGCTACTCGGCCCATCAAGTGTGCTCTGCCATTCAATGTGCTCATGGCTGATTTACTAATCCTCCACTCAACTCCCCCCCCCCCCCCCCACCTTCCCAAAACCCCCTATTCTCATACTGATTAAAAATTTGTCTCTCTCAGCCTTGAACATACTTTTTTTTTTTTAAATAATTTTTATTGAGAAATTTTGATTTTATACAACATTGACGCACCTTAGTAAAATACCGAAAATAACAATAATATTAACAATCATATACATTCGCCCCATCCCCATGAACAACCCAGCATTTTAACAACAACGCAAATGAACAGACTATAAAGTTACAGAATAAACACTACAATAATGCCCCCCCCCCCCCCCCCCCCCCCCCCGGGTTGCTGCTGCTATTGACCCAGTTACCTATCTCTGAGCCAGGAAGTCCAGAAAAGGCTGCCATCGTTTATAGAACCCTTGTATTGATCCTCTCAGGGCAAATTTGACCTTTTCCAATTTTATGAATCCCGCCATGTCACTGATCCAGGTCTCCACGCTTGGGGGCCTTGCATCCTTCCATTGTAACAGAATCCTTCAACGGGCTACTAGGGACGCAAAGGCCAGGACACCGGCCTCTTTCGCCTCCTGCACTCCCGGCTCTACCGCAACTCCAAAAATCGCGAGTCCCCACCCTGGTTTGACCCTGGATCCAACCACCCTCGACACCGTCCCCGCCACCCCCTTCCAGAATTCTTCCAGTGCTGGGCATGCCCAGAACATATGGGTGTGGTTCGCAGGACTCCCCGAACATCTGGTGCACCTGTCCTCACCCCAGAAGAACCTACTCACCCTAGTCCCGGACATGTGGGCCCGGTGCAGCACCTTAAATTGGATGAGACTAAGCCTCGCACATGAGGAGGAGGAGTTGACTCTCTCCAAGGCCTCCGCCCAAGTCCCGTCCTCTATCTGCTCCCCGAGTTCCTCCTCCCATTTAGCCTTCAGCTCCTCCACTGACGACTCCTCCACCTCCAGCCTTGAACATACTTAATGACCGAACATTTGCAGTGGGAGGTGGTTTAGCTCAGTTGGCTGGATGTCTAGTTCCTGATGCGGAGCAAGGCCAGTAGCGCAGGTTCAATTCCCATACCGGATTATTCATTCTCAATCTTGCAGCAGATATTATTGAGGCATCGTGCAGGTTGCAGTGCTGGTGAATAGGGGCGGGAGCGTGGGTTGGAGTCTGTGGTGTTGGTGGGATGGGTGTAGCGTGGAGGGGGAGGGTGCAGTGGGAAATGAGAGAGCTACAGGCAAAAAGGCCTACAGGCTGAGAAAGAGTAGGTTGATCGAAAGATGAGAAAAAGAGAACGCAGTCCCTCCACCACTGACAAACAGTGGCAGCCGTGTGTATCATTTACAAGATGCACTGCAGTAACTCACCAAGATTCCTTCGAAACCCACGACCGCTACCGTCTAGAAGGACAAAAGCAGCAGATATCACCACCTGGAGGTTCCCCTCCAAGTCACTCACCACCCTGACTTGGAAATATATCGGCCGTTCCTTCGCTGTCGCTGGGGCAAAACCCTGGAACCCCATCCCTAACAGCACTGTGGGTGTACGTACACCACATGGACTGCAGCGGTTCAAGAAGGCGGCTCGCCACCACATTCTGAAGGGCAACTAGTCATATTTAACTGATATGTGTTCAGTTTTGGTCTCCTTACCTGAGAAAGGACGTACTGGCACTGGAGGGTGTGCAGAGGAGATTCACTAGGTTAATCACAGAGTTGAAGGGGTTGGATTACGAGGAGAGACTGAGTGGACTGGGACTGTACTCGTTGGAATTTAGAAGGATGCGGGGGGGGGGGGGGGATCTTATAGCAACATATAAAATTATGAAGGGAATAGAAAGGATAGATGCGGGCAGATTGTTTCCACTGGCGGGTGAAAGCAGAGCTAGGGGGCATGGCCTCAAAATAAGGGAAAGTAGATTTAAAGCTGAGTTTAGGAGGAACTTCTTCACCCAAAGGGTTGTGAATCTATAGAATTCCTTGCCCAGTGAAGCAGTTGAGGCTCCTTCATTAAATCTTTTTGCGACTTTTTTCAAAATTTTATTTTTTAAATTTAGAGAACCCCATTAATTTCTTCTAATTAAAAGGCAATTTAGCGTGACCAATCCACCTACCCTGCACATCTAAGATAGAGATAGGTAGTTTTTTTGAAGAATAAAGGGATTAAGGGTTATGGTGTTCGGGCCGGAAAGTGGAGCTGAGTCCGCAAAAGATCAGCCATGATCTCATTGAATGGCGGAGCAGGCTCGAGGGGCCAGATGGCCGACTCCTGCTCCTAGTTCTTATGTAAATGCTGGGCTAACCAGCGATACCCAGGTGAGACCCACAATGCAAAAAGATGCAGAGTAGTTCGACTGGCCACTCTAAATTGCCCCTTAATTGAAAAAAGTTTTTTTTTAAAGTTACGCAGTGAGTTGTAATCTGCAACTTAAATAAGGGCCATTATAATTGTATGAGGGAGGAGTTGTCTAAGATGAACTGAGTAAGTAGATGAGCAGTGGCAGATATTGATAATGGTCCATACTGCTCAGTATGCACTTCGGGAGGAAGAATCAAAAGGGTGTATTGAAAATGAAAATTGCTTATTGTCACGAGTAGGCTTCAATGAAGCTACTGTGAAAAGCCCCTAGTCGCCACATTCGGCGCCTGTTCGGGGAGGCTGGTACGGGAATCGAACCGTGCTGCTGGCCTGCCTTGGTCTGCTTTAAAAGCCAGCGATTTAGCCCAGTGAGCTAAACCAGCCCCTCATGCCTGGATCTGGTATGCCTTTCCCTTGTGGGGGGACCATGAATCGGATTCAATTTGAATTGGTTTTTGGAGCAGGCGAGGAGCTGGATTAGGGGTTTGCCCCTGTCCACACTCTGAGCTCTGGCTTTGTAACTCTGATGAAGGAATTTAAAAAAAAAAATATTGGAGGAAATCCAAAGGAGATTCACCAGGCTAACTCCTGGGATGAGAGGGTTGTCCTATCAAGAGAGACTAAATAGTCTGGGTCTGTATTCTTCGGGGTTCAGAAGAGTGATGGGTGACCTTATTCAAACGTGTAGGGCATAATTCTCCATCCTGCCAGCCAGCCAATGGGGGCAGCCCCACACACCGTCAGGAAATCCCCGGGCGCGGGTGCGCTGCCGGCACAACGGAGAATCCCGCCAGTGGAGAATCCGGTCCGGAAGATCCTGACGGGGCTTGACAGGGTAGATGGTGAGATGTTGTCACTAGCGGAAGAGTCTCGAACAAGGGGGCAGAGCGACAAGATAAAGGGCTGGGCGTTTAAAACTGAGGTGTGTAGAAACGTCTTCTCGCAGCAGGGTGGTGAATCTTTGCAGTTCTCTGCCCCTTGGGGTGGTGGAGGCTAAACCGTTAGGAGCATTTAAACTGCGGGTGGGTAAATATTTCAGAGATCGAGGAACAGAGGGCGATGGGGAAATGGCACAGAAAAGGAGTTGAGGCTGGCACAGATCAGCCATGATCATATTGAATGGTGGAGCAGGCTTGCCACATATACTGCTGTCCTTGAAATGTGAACGTGAACTTATATTGACAGGTCTTGTCTAACGGGATGGACCAAAAGCCATTGCTGATGTCCACCACTGTGAAGTACTTTGCCTGTACTCCCTGCTTGAGCATGGTCTCGGGACTCGTGGCAACTGTGGGGGCTGCTAAAGGGGTTACCGTGTTAAGTTCTCGGTAGTCGATCGTTAATCGCCATGAACCATTGGGCTTTCTTACGGACCAAATAGGGGCATTATTTGTTGACGCTACGGGCCGAATTACTCCTTGGTCTAATGAACTATTGATGACTTTAGAAATTTCACCCTCGGCTTGCTGTGGGAAACCGTATTGCTTCTGTGGCTCAGGACCGGGACCTGAAATTGTGACCATTCCTGGGATCTTCTCACAATCGTGTTTGTGTTGGGCGGAGGAAGCTTTATGTTTCCTGAGGACCTCTCTAATTGTCTGGTCTGTACTAATTGTTTCTGGATCAAACCAATGGTCTCCTACTGAGCAAATCCTATGTCCATAGTCCCCTCCTGTAAGCGTAGCGGGGCTCTCTGCTGTTTTGGCCATTTTCCATACACATCTATTCACGGGATCAAAGGAAATGTTGTGGGAGCTCATAAAATTGATTCCTAGAATGTGCTTGGCTGTTGGGGGCAAGTCGACTAAAACAACGGGGTGTCTGGTTCTTATGGTTCCTATCTGAATATCTGAAATGAAAATGAAAATCGCTTATTGTCACGAGTAGGCTTCAATGAAGTTACTGTGAAAAGCCCCTAGTCGCCACATTCCGGCGCCTGTCCGGGGAGGCTGGTACGGGAATATCTATGGGGACTGTGATGTATCCCTGCTGTACGTGTCCGGTAAATCCAATAAGGGTGTCTGTGGTGGGCCATTTGTCACGCTGGAACATTGTGGAGGAGTTTAAAGTGGTGCGGGACCCTCCTGTGTCCCAAAGAAATTCTACTGGATGTACCAGGACTGTGCCTGTAACTACTGGTCTTCCTGATTTGTCCCAGAGTGCGTCGCAGACCCAAGTTGGGGAGTCCGAACGCCGTCAATCTGTGGCGTTGCCCACTAAATCGCCTGAACGGGCGCTAACAGTATGCATGGGCCGAACATTGTTCCTGGTTCGGGGGGTTCTGTCGGCATTCGCGGGGGTAATGATCCATGTGTCCACAATTGTAACGACCTCGTGGTGCCTGTGCTCTGGGGTGCTGTCCTTCATGTCTAACCTCGTTTATCCATGCTGGGTCCTGACTAGTCATAACTGGGTGTATATTTGCTTCTATCTGTTCCTGATCTGCCTGTCTGTGTAGGGATTGTTCCCATGTTATGGAGAGTCTCTTTAAAATCCAAACTTCATTATGTGTGTGGTCTGCGGGGTCGTAATTCACACAAGCCTTTTGACCTGATTCTGTGGCATGCAAGTGCGGGACCATTTAGTTGTGTCTTCGCTATCTGAGTATGCGCGGTTCAAATCCCCAAATACTGCTTTAAAATGGATCCAAAGGCGACCTGCAAATAGGGTCGGATGCTCTCCCTTCTTTTGCCTACAGTGGTTTAAACCTTCTACAGGTCTCCCTTGTTTTACCCGATTGCGTCTAAAATGGCCGTTTTCATCCTGTAGGGTTCCTCCTCCTACATTCTGGGGTTCTGGCAAAGCTGAGCTGACGGACTGGTCAAGGCTCATTACTATAAGTTTAACTTCCTCACTTTCGTCTAGACCGTACATAACCTTTTGCTGGCGTACTCTTATGCGGGTCTGCGGTGGATTCGAATGGATCAATTTTAGAGCAGGCATCTCTCAACTGGGTGATGGATAATGGGGTGGTGTAAACGCAATCGGGCTCCTCCCGATCCAATGACTTGCGCTGTGTGGTGACTGGATTCATGGGGGTGTGTGCTGCCTGTGCAGTCGGTGGTGCGGGTGCTTTCCTTTTCAGGGCATGGGGGGGCTCTATTGTGATTTTCTGTGTCCTCCACATATCTCTGGGCGGTTTCATTTAGTTCTTGCCAATTGGGAGCATCTTCCTCATCTAAATTTTGTCCGAAAGTATACCCAAATCCATTTTGCACTGAAAGCAGTGACTGCAACTTCTTCTCAATTTGCTGTCTACATTTAGCGTGGTCTACTGTGCTGTCTTTGTTCTGTAGTGGAGCTATGGAGCGCTCGTAAAGCTGCCTTTAAATCCGCGCATTGAATCGTTAACTGTGCAACCTGCCGTTCTGTCTCTTCTCGTACCAAGACTGCGCGCTGTGTATCTTGGTAGGCTTTATCGTACTGGGTCTGAAAGCTGCTAAGGTGAACTAAACAAGATTGGTGTGCCCGTTTCACATCAGCCGTCTCTTTATCTTCAGCTGCCAACTGATCCCGGCATTGCTCGATAATCTTTTCGCTTTCACTATTGTTTCCCTCATTCTTCTCTTCTTTCTCAACTAGCTGCCTGCGGAGCGTCCTCATGACCTCCTCTGTGCCTCGCAACAGTGCCCAAACACGACACTAATGCTTTCGCACTTTCAGCTGCATTTTTCTTACGCACCTCGGTTAGGTTGTCCCACCAAGTTTCTCTTTTGCTTCCTGGACCTGACTCTTCATTTGAACAAAAATCGGACCAAAGGGGACATCCTTTCCCCTTCAAATACTTCCTCAACTCTTCCTCCCATATGGGGCACTGCTCTGCTCTGTTGATCGCTGCGACGTCGGGTTCCTGTGGGTTCATTAAACATTCCATCGCTTTTGTGGCCATTCCTTCCAATATCTCTTTTCCTACCGTTAATCTCTGTTTCCTGTCGTTAATTTGGGACGGGGGATAAGGCGGAGATTTGAACTGCGGGTATGGCCTAAGCTATTTTCCGGGTCACAATTCCCTCGATAGTTTACCTGTTAGTACGCATGCAGGTTAGTACACACTTCCGAAATTCGGTGATTTGGTTGATATGGGCTTACATTTGTGGTTCTTTCTCTTTCATACAATTGGATTTCAGTTTGTGGGTTCTCGCGGAGTGACAAAATCACTTCTAATTCGAGTCTCGTCAGATGTCGCCAATAATGTTGCAAACCGGCACCGGAGTCGCCAATAACGTTGCCAATTAATAATGACGCTCTTTAGAGTCGCCAGGTATCAAATGATACCACCGCAAGGCTTTACCGGATATCGATCAAAGGACCACACAACCAGTTAGTCAGTTCAAGTTCAAAGGTGGTTTATTTACACACAAGGATTACTTCGACATGCAACACAAAACACGACAAGTTAAACTACACCTAACAACTACAATAACCTATACTTAACTTCAAGGCAACCGGCTCTATGCAGATGGACAAGGCCTTTGTCCGGGTCTTGTGTGGCTGGGTGGAAGAAGTGACTCTGTATCTGCTGGGCTCATCCGTCTGGTAGCGATCGTTGGTTTTGAACTGGTCTGTCTGGTTGTTATGCTGCACTTGGGTTGGCATAGGCCTGGATCCAAGAGAGACCGAGCACATGGCTGTGTCTCTTCTTATCCCTCTGGGATTTCACACGCTTTGGGGTGGTCCTTAACTTGGACCCAATAATTCGTCAGGCTTCCATCACTGCCTTCGATTTTGGCCAATAAAGGGGCGGGTGCCTTGATGGCTGGGCGTGTCCTTTGCGGTCATTGACCTTGGCTGTTTGGGCTCCCTGAGTAAAGGGAGTGGCGCCGAGAGTACAGTTCTTCTGTTCTGGGGAAATGGGCCATTAGAATGCAAATGAGCGGGCGTTTCGATCGCGTCCAGCTATCTGGGTTGCAAATACACACACAAGCTCTGAGTCTGTCTGAGTCCTGGGTTGGCCATAATTCCCATGGTCCTTTGTAGATGGCATCTGAGATGGCTACAGGGGTCGACACACACTGACTCCCACTGAGGTACGGGTTCCACACACACTGACTGTCACTGGGGTACGGGTTCCACACACACTGACTCTCACTGGGGTACGGGTTCCACACACACTGACTCTCACTGGGGTACGATCCCACACACACTGACTCTCACTGGGGTACGATCCCACACACACTGACTCTCACTGGGGTAAGGGTCCCACACACACTGACTCTCACTGGGGTACGGGTCCCACACACACTGACTCTCACTGGGGTACGGGTTCCAAACACACTGTCTCTCACTGGGGTACGGGTCCCACACACACTGACTCTCACTGGGGTACGGGTCCCACACACACTGACTCTCACTGGGGTATGGGTCCCACACACACTGACTCTCACTGGGGTACAGGTCCCACATACACTGACTCTCACTGGGGTACGATCCCAAACAGACTGACTCTCACTGGGGTACGGGTTCCACACACACTGACTCTCACTGGGGTACGGGTTCCACACACACTGTCTCTCACTGGGGTACGGGTCCCACACACACTGACTCTCACTGGGGTACGGGTTCCACACACACTGACTCTCACTGGGGTACGGGTTCCGCACACACTGACTCTCACTGGGGTAAGGGTTCCACATACACTGACTCTCACTGGGGTACGGGTCCCACACACACTGACTCTCACTGGAGTACGGGTCCCACACACACTGACTCTCACTGGGGTACGGGTTCCGCACACACTGACTCTCACTGGGGTATGGGTCCTACACACACTGACTCTCACTGGGGTAAAGGTTCCACACACACTGACTCTCACTGGGGTATGGGTCCCACACACACTGACTCTCACTGGGGTACAGGTTCCACACACAGTGACTCTCACTGGGGTATGTGTCCCACACACACTGACTCTCAATGGGGTATGTGTCCCACACACACTGACTCTCACTGGGGTCCCACACACACTGACTCTCACTGGGGTACGGGTCCCACACACACTCTCACTGGAGTACGGGTTCCACACACACTGACTCTCACTGGGGTATGTGTCCCACACACACTGACTCTCAATGGGGTACGGGTTCCACACACAGTGACTCTCACTGGGGTACGGGTCCCACACACACTGACTCTCACTGGGGTACGGGTCCCACACACACTGACTCTCACTGGGGTACGTGTCACACACACACTGACTCTCACTGGGGTACGGGGCCCACGCACTGACTCTCACAGGGGTATGGGTCCCACACACTGACTCTCACTGGGGTACGTGTCCCACACACACTGACTCTCACTGGGGTACGGGTCCCACACACACTGACTCTCACTGGGGTACAGGTTCCACACACACTGACTCTCACTGGGGTACGGGTCCCACACACACTGACTCTCACTGTGGTACAGGTTCCACACACAGTGACTCACTGGGGTACGTGTCCCACAATCACTGACTCTCACTGGGGTACGTGTCCCACAGACTGACTCTCACTGGGGTAAGGGTCCTAAACACACTAAGTGGCTGGCATGGGGTGATTATTGGGTATGACTATAGATGTATGTGGAAAAAACATTGATAGATACGTCGCCAGTTGTTGTTGTCCCCAATACAAAAAACAATATGAGGAATTTGCACTTTAGTGTCATGTGTAATGTATTGATGCAGAGAGTGTGAGGTTGTGGGGTTCGAGCAAGGACCTGGGAGTATTTAAGATTAAAATGGATAATGCATTGACGGCAGTGTTGTGGAGGGATCTGGAGACTGGGATTTGTTGATTTGTGGTTGACACCAATACTGGTCGAGTGTGTCCCCATATTTTTAACGATCGCCTTGGATACCCTTGCGACGCCGGACTTGTCGAGGTAGTGGGAATGGGAAATACAAGCGTGGAAAAGGCTTGAGGGATTGTTCGTCCCGGAGAGCAGGCGGTGTTGAATGTCACGGTTAGCGGTGGCAAAGGGCTTGGTGCTAAACACCCCTCGCCGGTGGGCCCGCAGAGCGGAGGCCCCCCCCCGTTGGATTTCTCCGATTCAGTCCGATGCTCAGGAAGTTTGGGATTAGTCGCTGAGTGCGTCACCCCCCCCCGGCATCTGCAATCGCTCAGGGCAACGGGCCCAAGAATGCATTCGGGGGCTGAATCTTGTCAGAGCACACAGGCTGCAAAAGGGAAACTTGTGCCGAGAGGAACTGCTGGCGTCGGCCCACTGCTGTTTCCTGTTTTCGGCACCGGCTGAGCTCACAATTGGGGGAAGGAGAGAGGCTCAGCTCTCCATTGATCGTGGGGGGGGGGGGGGGGGGGGGGGGGGGGGGGGGGGGGGGGGGGGGGGGGGGGGGGGGGGGGGGGGGGGGGGTGGGGGGGGG